>NW_015151665.1:114537-118099 GCF_000732505.1 Cyprinodon variegatus
CACCTGATCGTCATATTCCAGTCTTTTTTAAACCATTTTTTGATTCTTCAGAATTTTGCCTTTGAGAATATATATTTTTTATGCTCCTCGGCATAAAAGCTCAAATTAAGGTCAGAGGTTTGCGTGGATTTCATGCAAAGTTGTTTTATATACAAGCTAAGTTCTGTTACAGGTTGCAGAGCAGGTTTCTTGTGCCTAAAGGCAATTTATACATTCGGCCCGTGGATCAGGTCTGTGGTGTTAAACTCGATTCAGGTGGAGAAAGGTTAGAAGCCTGTTACCCAGTTTCTGTGAGAACTCATAGAAGGTTTTGAGTTTGGCGACCAGGGGAACCACAGCAGCCCAGGCCTTCTCCTGAACACCCTCAACATTTGGATTCTGGATGGCCTGAAAAATAAACATAAAGACAGTTTATCATCAGGGAATCAGCAGCAACCCCTTTCAAAATAAAAGCCTGTGTAGAAGGAAAGACTCCATGAATCCCGACCAGAGAAATTCTTTCAAATTTTTTACCATCAGTCTTGAAACAAACTCTAAACCTGATTCTTCAGGTTCTTTCTAAGATCTAAATGTTTGTCTTGATCGATTCCAGCTGCATCACCTGTCGTATTTCGTCTCCGGCTCCTTTGTACGTCTGCAGGTCCTCCAGGATGATCTTGGCCTCCGTCAGCACCTGGTTCACCTTCTCCCATACCTCTGTCTCCGACTGCGACGGCTGAGCATCTGAAAAACAAATGTTTGGACGTTTGCTACAAACATCTGGGCCGACAGCCAACATGGATTTAATGTGAACTTCTGAACCCTACTTTCAAAGTCCAGGAAGAAGTTTCCAGCGTTGTTGTCGATGTCTCGTGTCAACACCTTGATTAGGTTCCCCATGCTGCCGACAGGAGAAAAGGTTTTTAACTTGTTGCTGGAGCAGCAGCTTCACAGACTGATGGTCTAAGAACTCATCAGGTCAGGATTCAGGACAAACTGAGAAGCTTTGGGACAGAGAAAAGGCTCAATATGAATATTTAAAGAATGAACCAATGAGACGGCCTGGGGCTCCATCTGCCCAACATCTACAGCTCCTCAGTCTGATTCCCGATCATCGGCAATGAACAGAGCGCGTTGTTTCAACATTATGGCTTTATCATGATGAAGCCATGACGTCACGCACCGTCATGCTGGTGTGATGTAAGTGTTAAAGAGATCCAGGAGTTTCTGCAAAATCAAAGCAAGCCTGAAACATGGCGCTGATGAGTTCACTCAGTATTTGAACTGTTTTCGCATAATAACCCAACCTTAATCATTTTATTCTCTTTGATGATCCATCCGTGTCTGTCACTCTGAATTGTCTGCCTTCGCCTTAGGATCACTAAGGAGTAGGGGTGAGTATTGGCATGGGTGGAACGATACGATACTTGGGTAATAGTACGACATAATCACGATATTGCAATATCCCTATATATTGTTATTTTTCCCATCTATCAAAATTAAATGTAGAGATAAAAAAGCAAGTGCTGTATGTTCATCAGAAGATATTGCTGATTCAGTTAGTTTGGTATCCATGTTGTTTTGGGTTGGAGTCACAGTCTTCCACTGTGACCGCCTCAACTACAGATGCGGCACCACGCCGCATCTGTAGAGCGGCGGTGCAGAGGAAGCCCATTTTCCCTCTTTGTTTTAGGTAAAAATGTTTAGTTTTAAGTTGATATTAGGAATTGTGAGATCGATATATCAAGCAGATGAAAATCCAGACATATCGAGGAGTGGCGGACTAGGGGTTTGGGCATTGTGTTTGGAACCCTAAGGTTCTGAGTTCCATTCCCCACACCTACAGACTGCCACTCTGGGTCTCTGAGCAAAAAACCCTTAATCCACACTGCTCCCTGGGCGCCGCACAATGGCAGCCCACTGCTTCCCAAGAGGATGTGTTAAATGGGTTAAATGCAGAGTGAATTACATTGCTCTGTACTTGTGACAGTGTAGTTACAATAAAAGCTAAATAGAAAAAAAGAAAAAATATTTGCCAAATTGCCCAATTAGTTTTTTCTAAACCCTTTGCAGTACAGTTTTTAACTCTTCACTATTATATTATTCTTAGAGTTTTCTAAGGTCCACATTTGTGTGAGCATTTTTCTATAATCTTTGCTGCTGTAAGAATTTCCCCATTGTGGGGCAATAAAGGGATTTTCTTTTCTATTCTAAATGTATTTTTTGCCACACCCTGCTAAGGAGTGAGTCAGCCAGTTTGTTTTGGTATTTGAACTGAGCCTGGCCAGTCAGACCGACTTATACAGGCCAAGTCAGTCTGGTGAGGTCTAAAGCAGACTGGACCAGTGGGGGAAGCAGACCCATGCAACAACAGCTCTTTTCTGTAACCATTACAGTAAATGCAGCTGCAATGGAGTGATGCTGAAATTATGAACTTAATTATGTCTCTGTGTTTATATGGTTAAAATTTCATCATTAATTCATCATTATTGGTTTTAAACCGTCATTCCTTCCTTTGGACTCTAGATGCTCCATTTTAGGCTAAACTCATGTGCACACGGCGTGAATTAGTCTGGCGGGAAAGGCTCATTTACAGTGTTGTTAAGGGAAGGTGAAGCAGATCTGCAGGCTAATTGGGCCAAACCAACTGAGATCCCCAACATTAGAGTTGGGTTACAGCAAAGAGACGTAACCAGTCAACCTGGGAGAGTTTCAGGACCGTGTCCAGACCAGGCGTCTCCACCATCCCCTCCTCCGGTCCTCGTGTGCCGCTACCCCGCATGGTTTGGACACACGCCTGCTTCTTCACACCTGGATCAAAAGGCTACCTGTTTGCAAAGAGCTGTTCATCAAGCATTCATTTATTTCAGCTGTGTTGCAGGACTGATGTGGCAGATCCTTGGTCTAGAGTCTCCATGGAAACCAGTTACAATATACGCTGATAATGGTTCAGGAATGGACCACAGATCCAGGACATGGAGGCCATGCAGCCGACCCACTGCGCTCTGATATTAGCATTAGGATGCTGACTTTACATCAAGAAGAGATGAAGCAGTTAATATTTAGGGCATCTTTCTAGAGAGGATTCTATATCACTGAGAGAAAATTATTTTGAACATATAAAGAAGATAAGGGCATCATGGTGGCAACCACAGTCCAACACTATGACTGTTAGGTTGACTGGTCGTCATAAACTGGCCTTGGTTACATGGCTCTGCTTTATATTTGCACCTTATATATTTGTCTTGAAATGTGTTTTTGCACCATTGATCACGGCTGCACTTTATGTTCCTTTTGCTGCTAAGCTGCTGCTAATTCACTGTCTGAAAGCTGTACAAAAAATAAAACGTATTTTTGTACACAATGTGTATACTAAATGACATTAAAAGCTGTGTAAGTCTGTCTAGGTCTAAGTCATAACCATGATGGACAACAGTAGAAGAGCAATGGATGAAAAGACTGATGAATTTCAATGTTAGAAGTTAAAAAAATTACTAAGTGCTAATATTAGCAAAGCTAATATTAGCCTTTTGTATCTATGCTTCTTTTTCTATGTCTGCTTCTGTCTCCTTGAACCCCAGTC
>NW_015151665.1:118646-121634 GCF_000732505.1 Cyprinodon variegatus
TGAGGGATTGCTGAAGAGTCAATGAGTTGATGCAATCAACTGGTTTTCCTTAGATAGAAAACTTTGAACCAATCAGACTGGATGTTCTGGTTACCAGTAAAGTGCCTTCAGATGACATGTGTTGTGAATTGGCGCTATATAAATAAACTGAACTGAAACTAGTATTACCAAAGCTATTATATTTTTAGCTATAGTTATTGCTGCATGTGTGCTCGGTCTGAGGGATTGCTGAAGAGTCACAACGAGCTCATCAATGACTGGATGCCATCTACTGGTTTCCTTGGTGACAACCTTTAATCTGACTGTATTGTGTCTGTAAAATGCCTTGAGATCATATGATGTGAATGGACGCTCTATAAACAAATAGAATTTAATTTAATATAGTTTGGTAGAGTTTAAACTCTTTGGTTTAAAGCTCTTACCACTGGTAGGGTTAATATAAATCTTATTAAGCTTTCAGCCTTTAATGTTCGCAGTAAGATGCTGCATATCTGTTGGGTAGGCTGATGTCTTCCATCATCATCTGTCGGGTAACAGCATCAGAGCAAACGACTGAAAGAAGCTCAACTAAATGATGAAGACTTTCTCTAGATTATAACATTTCTATTTATATCTCTGGTATTTTTTTATTTAAGTTACAAACTACAATAAAAGCTAAATTAGAAAAACAAACTATTAAATCATTAATGACAACCATTTTATAGAAAATTCAAATTGTCCTATGGAAGTAAATCTGTGTCGCTGGAATTTGAATTAAAAATGCCACTGAAATTTAAATGTTGTATGTTTGTACTTACTATTTCAGTGTTAAAATATATTCAGAACACATTTTTGACCTAAAAAGAAGGTCATTGTCATTATTTCTACACAGTTGAAATTTCATTTATTTTTTTCTTCAAGCTAAAAAGTCACATTACTATTTCAAAGTGATTACATTTCAATACCGGTACTTATTTTTCAGTTAAATTTTTGAGTGTTAAAAAAATCTGCATATAAAAAAATTCTAACTCAATATTTTCATCCTCCTGAGATTCAACTGGCTCTATTTCACCGTCTTAAATTCGGCGTCTAAATTCAGTGTAAAAAGGGAAGGGTTACTTCAGGTCACAGACATTAGCAATGGATTGTGGCGTCCAACACCCAGCCAATCCCGTTATGGTTTCTTAGTCACGTGACGTGACGCTTGTGGCGCTCATATTGAAGGAAAACCAGCATCACAGAGCCGGTCATGCAAGCTAACGCTAACTCAACTACAAAAAATGAAAGTAATAAACTCACCGTTGAGTTAGCGTTAGCTTGCATGACCGGCTAACCAGGTCTTAAGAGTCAAAGCCCATTTTCTGGATCTTTTTGAGTTGGATGTGCTAAACGAGAGCAGATTCTGTTGGATTATTGATATTATTTTGCCAAAATTTTACTCAAAAATAATAATCTGCCAAACAATAAGACAGCCCTAGTTGGTATAACCTCTTATACTTATGATCTATGATATACTTCATCAAAAAATGTATATATATTTAGCTTAACATTTGTCGCACTAGCAATACATATTAGTTAATTCAATTGAATTCAGTTTATTTCTATAGCACCAATTCACATCATGTCATATCAAGACATTTTACAGTTCAACCAGATCATCCAATCAGATTGATTCAAAGTTTTCTATGGAAAACCAGCTGATCGCATCGACTCACTGACTTAAACAGGCTAATTAAATGCTAACCTAACAATGCTTATATTAGCAGACTAAAGTTTACATCAATGCTTTTCTTAGCTTAATATAATATTGACATTAGTTACATTAGTGCTAGTTATTGGTTAATGAGGCATCCTGCAGCGTTTTGACTCATTGCCAAACTATTGATCCTGCATTGATTCCGTCTCAGAATACTGACACCTGCTGGACATTTAAAGACACTACAGTCAGTTCACTGGACAAACTGAATGGATTTGATGACCAAGAACATTGATATAATTTAAGTTATTTTAGGTTCTGTTGTATTATTTCACATAAAATATCTTTGATATTTTTAGGTCCAATAAATAATGTAAACATATGTCATAAAATGATAAGTTAGGGGGAAATGTGAATGAGGATGATTATGGACTAGGATTTTAAATCATAATTTTAAAACAAGTAAAGTAAAAACAGATAAGTTGAGTGATAACTGAGAGGAAAAGTATGAAACGATGAGAAAATTAAAATAAAAACACAACGGCTGAAACCTTCCTATTCCTTTTAGGCTCCAAAATTCTTGATAATTTTAATGATAAACTGCAAAAGGTGTGACTTTTTTCAGCAGATGCATCATGTTGACAGATTCGTTTTTTAAACACAGTTTAGTGAGTCAGTCAGTTAGAAAAAACTCCTGTATCGGTCACATGACTCTACTGAAACGACACAGATACGCACGATACAGTGTTTTGCTCTATGGGCTCTATGCATGCACCGATGCATCGGTGTTAATGGACCCATCACTAGTTACTACTGTCACTACCCGATCCGTCCCCGAAGCACGATCCGTCCTGTGCATGCGCAAAACTAATAACTTCCTGGTAGGCAATACTTTGTTCTTCTTACTTATTTATTCTTTTGTCTTTTTCCGGCGGGGGTTCCTTTAGAATATTTTTTAATTTTTGTAAATATTGCATATTCTAAAAGTGAAAAAAAGAAAAACACTTAAATATCCTTTGAAACGTTACTGTGACTGCTCCGAGCATGTCCGATGATGACGTCACTCAATACGACGGAGAAAACGTAAAACGTATCCATTTCTTGCAGAAAAGTCTCCATATTTTCTATGCGATGTAGTTTAGCATTCTTTAATAAAGTATATAAAAAAGTATTTTCAGTACCGTTATTACGTAGTTTTTCGGGGATCCGGATCTTATTATTCTGTTCATGCGCAGGACGGATCATAACCTGACTCCGCCAGATGGATTTGCTGGATTTGCTCCGCATATCCATCTGGAAACCTTCCGTTGAAG
>NW_015151665.1:121959-126085 GCF_000732505.1 Cyprinodon variegatus
TTGGATGTGCTAAACGAGAGCAGATTCTGTTGGATTATTGATATTATTTTGCCAAAATTTTACTCAAAAATAATAATCTGCCAAACAATAAGACAGCCCTAGTTGGTATAACCTCTTATACTTATGATCTATGATATACTTCATCAAAAAATGTATATATATTTAGCTTAACATTTGTCGCACTAGCAATACATATTAGTTAATTCAATTGAATTCAGTTTATTTCTATAGCACCAATTCACATCATGTCATATCAAGACATTTTACAGTTCAACCAGATCATCCAATCAGATTGATTCAAAGTTTTCTATGGAAAACCAGCTGATCGCATCGACTCACTGACTTAAACAGGCTAATTAAATGCTAACCTAACAATGCTTATATTAGCAGACTAAAGTTTACATCAATGCTTTTCTTAGCTTAATATAATATTGACATTAGTTACATTAGTGCTAGTTATTGGTTAATGAGGCATCCTGAAGCGTTTTGACTCATTGCCAAACTATTGATACAGCATTGATTCTGTCTCAGAATACTGACACCTGCTGGACATTTAAAGACACTACAGGCAGTTTATTGGACAAACTGAATGGATTTGATGACCAATAACATTGATATAAGTTATTTTAGGTTCTGTTGTATTATTTCACATTAAGTATCTTTGATATTTTTAGGTCTAATAAATAATGTAAACATATGTCATAAAATGATGAGTTAGGGGGAAATGTGAATGAGGATGCTTGTGGACTAGGATTTTAAATCATATTTTTAAAACAATAAGTACACTAAAAACAGTAAATAAGAGTCAATTAGAAATGAACTTTAATTCAGATAAGTTGAGTGAAAACTGAGAGGAAAAGTATGAAACAATGAGAAAATTAAAATAAAAACGCAACGGCTGAAACCTTCCTATTCCTTTTAGGCTCCAAAATTCTTGATAATTTTAATGATAAACTGCAAAAGATGTGACTTTTTTCAGCAGATGCATCATGTTGACAGATTTGTTTTTTAAACACAGTTTAGTGAGTCAGTCAGTTAGAAAAAGCACCTTTATCGGTCACATGACTCTACTGAAACGACACGCACACCGATACGCACGATACAGTGTTGTATGCATCGGCGTTAATGGACCCATCACTAGTTACTACTGTCACTACCCGATCCGTCCCCGAAGCACGATCCGTCCTGGTCATGCGCAAAACGAATAACTTCCTGGTAGGCAATACTTTGTTCTTCTTACTTATTTATTTCGTCTTTTTCCGGCGAGGGTTCCTTTAGAATATTTTTAAAATTGTGTAAATATTGCATATTCTAAAAATGAAAAAAAGGAAAAACACTTAAATAGCGTTTGGAACGTTACTGTGACTGCTCCGAGCATGTCCGATGATGATGTCACTCAATACGACGGAAAGAATGTGAAACGTATCCATTTCTGGCAGAAAAGTCTCCATATTTTCTATGCGATGTAGTTTAGCATTCTTTAATAAAGTATATAAAAAAAGTATTTTCAGTACCGTTATTACGTAGTTTTTTGGGGATCCGGATCTTATTATTCTGCTCATGCGCAGGACGGATCATAACCTGACTCCGCCAGATGGATTTGCTGGATTTGCTCCGCATATCCATATGGAAATCTTCCGTTGAAGTAATTTTGGGAAGGGGCGAAAATACTGGTTAGCTGATTGGCCTATGTTGGTGATAGACGGGCCAAATAAACCAATCAGATCAACGAAGCATATGACGTACTAACAGACCGACGACGAAAACACAACCACAAGCCAGGCTACTCTTGCTGCTGCAGGTAAAGGCTCATTAGCTCAGCAAATAACATGTCGGCAAAGGATATTTGCCATTTGCTTCTTTCAGTGAAGAAATACTCCGATAAAACTTGCTTGATAGCCACGCTAACGCTAGTTTCATCGGCTGAAGCCGCCATGTTCTTTAGACTGAACTTTCGTTTCCCCGCTTCTCGTTGCGTCACACCTCAACCCGCCACAAAGCCAACGTTAATTGGCTTTGAATTTTCTTTAACGGAAAGTAGCCAGACTGATCTACGAGTAAAACCTTGAAAGCTCACGAGATCAGGATGGTCTCACAAGGCTAGACGGATCATGCTTCCGGGACGGATTGGGTAGTGACAACTATTTGTATTGTCATACGAAAAACCTATTTTTAAACACACCAACTAACATGAATGATAGCGTTAGCATGCTAATGCTAACGTTAAAAGAGATTAAGCCGACCGCCTCCAAGTTTAACTACAAGATTAATTAGTAAAGACCATTTCTTTGTCAAATCTAAAGAAATAAAGATACAAGTGAGACATTTTAACTGAGGTCTCACTTCTACTTTTTAAAACCCGTGATGCAATAGCTGTTAGGTTAAAGATGCATGCTAACTATTTAAATTAGTATTAATCCTTATTTTACAGGTTTGTAAAAAAGCTCAGGACAGGTACTTTCTATGAACCTTCTAGATTCTGCTTTGAAACATCCTCCAAATCAATAAAGTTCATATTTGGGGCCTTTGTGTTGGTTTAAATTTCAGGTTTCTGGTCCAAATTACAAAAAGAAACATTAATATTTAAGCCAGGAAAGACTGTAAAGCAGCAATAAAGGAGAAGTCCAGCGAGTCGTTTGACTTTAAAGCAGCTGTAGAATTGGTCTTGCAGTCAGAATAGATCTGTGCTTCGACGTGTTTATTGGCTGACAGTTTGACAGTTTGTGGCTGCAAACTGAAGTGGAAGCAGCGCCTTCGTGTTAAAAACAGAGAAAAGAGGAAGCAACAAAGTCTCTGAAAGTTTGGCCTAAATTTAAAATAGAGGAAGTAAAACAGACTGAGCTCCGGTCAGGTAAGAAAGTCAGAGAGACGGAGAGGAATGTCGACGGATAAAAAACAGCCGGGCTCTTTAGAACCGAGCGGTTCGTTCGGAGCTGCAGTTCCTGCAAACACTCCATTATCTGCAGAAAACCACATCACAGGATCACGTTGGTTCACCTTCTGCAGACTTCATTTAGTCCCCGAAACACAAAAAGGCTCCAAAACTCAGGTTTCACATTCAGTCAAATTTTCCCACAGAACAATGTTGAACTGGTTTCTTTTTTAACCTGAAAACAAACGTCCAACATGCTCCAATATGACTCTGATTGAATGAAACCTCCGCAGAGTATCTGTGATGATCTTTTACCAGACAAGCAACCTAAATAGACTTTTACTTCCCCAACCTGAGCCTGATGGCCTCTCTCTGTGAGCTCAGGCAGGATCAGAACCTCCTAACACTGGATCAGAACCAAGCGGCAGGAGCGGGCTCAGAGGAAGGAGTGATCTAAAAAGCTCCTCATGTGGAAGCTTCACATGTAGACGACTGCTTTAATCACTACTTCCTCTAAGGACATTTCCTCCTCCGGCTGATTAAGCATTTCTGTGACCAACCCAGTTACTGGAAGGTTGTGTTTGTTTTATGACATCTGCTGTTTGAAGCTTTTACTTAAGGACAGTTTTCCTTCATTAGCTTGGTTTCATGTAGAGACAATAAAGAAATCTGGAGTTTTATGCCAGACAATAAAAACCTGCAGCTAACGTTGGCATTTGCCCTCCATTAACCAGAATCAGAACCATTATTGGGACTAGAACCAGCCTACAAAGGGTTGGTCTCTCCAAGAAATGATGGGCCGTGGTTCTTCATGAGGCTGAAGAGGCTAACTTGTTTAGGAAAGGCTCGGCCATGTCCAAAGGTTAGTAATAGTGATCATTCTGGAGTGGATTGGTTTGTTGGACTCTTCAATGTTCTGATCTGTCAGCCAATCGGAGGCTCAGCCTTTTGCAACTGAATTGATGCGGAATCAGATTTTACTTCATTTTCAAGTCAGGAAGTGGATTCTTCAAGCCCCTGTCACACCTGGAAGGTTTACACCAGCGTATGCCTGACAAACGAAAAATCTGGCTAAAACGCTGGCATACCTTAGATAAGTTATGGGTACACTGAAACACGCTGGAACAAGTCGACTTACGGTGATTACGTCAAGACGTATGCCAGCGTATCCTATACATGGGCCATAAGATCCATGTCAGTTATCTGATCGTTGACGTACGTTCATTGTCAGTCACTCATCAGTCATGGTGTCTA
>NW_015151665.1:127215-131843 GCF_000732505.1 Cyprinodon variegatus
TGATCTCGCCCCACATTGGGCAAGCATCTCTCCTGGGGGCAGAGCTGGCCTAGTGGTTAGAGCATTGCGCTTGTGTCCCACAGATTCTGAGTTCAAGCCCCACTCACCCCCACACCCTCCACTCTGGGTCCCTTAAAAAAAAACACACTGCTCCCTGGGTGCCCCACAATGGCAGCCCACTGCTCCCCATGGGTTAAATGCAGAGTGAATTTTGTTGCTTTGTACTTCTGACAATGTGATGACAATAATTTGGTAAACAATTCATCGTTAACTGGAGCATAGAGACTCTAAAACATGTATTGAGCTGACAGAACGACCCACTTAAAGCAGTAATTAAATCCATCCATTATCTGACAAGCTTGTCCCGAATGGGGTCGCGAGGGGTGCTGGTGCCAATCTCCAGCTGTCTATGGGGGGGGGGGGCTGGACAGGTCGTCAGTCCATGGCAGGGCAACACAGATACAAACAGGATAAACAACCATTCACACCTAAGGGGACTTTAGAGAAGCCAATTAATATAACAGTCATGTTTTTGGACTGTGGGAGGAAGCTGGAGTACCTGGAGAGAACCCACACATGCTCAGGGAGAACATGCAAACATGCAGAAAGAGCCCAGGCCAGGAATCAGTCATTAAATCAATATTGTAAATAAATATATATAAATATGTTGCATTTAAGGTCAAATTTGCTCTATCTGGAACTCCTCAAGAGGAAACATTTTAATTTCACCTCCTCTAATTTCCTAAAAAATCTTCTTTAAGGAACCTTTGGCTATTTTTTCGAATAATTGATTAATAATTGGATAATCAATAGATTAATCGATTTGGAGAGTAGAGTTATTAAAAGATAAGATTTTAATTAAATTTTTTTAGAGCAAAAGAAAAATCCCCAACCCAGACTGTTTTCATGAGAAGATAAAATCACCATCTTTATTCATTCAATCATCAACTCAATGTGATAAACTTTCTCTAACTAACCACACGGTCAGGCAGAACCAGTCTCACAACATGAAGTAAGTCATAAATCTCAGAAAGCAACAGCAGGCCCTGATCTGAAGAAATTCATGACCAGAAGATGAACAGAGTCCCTGAAATCCAGGAGTCTAGAAAGATCTGAGAAGACTCAGAGAACCACTGGAGATCCAATATCCAGACATGGAGAACAGCCAGGAGGTCATCACCAACCCGTCCAGGAGGTCAGAGAGGAGCGCACCGCCCTAAAGGACATGATATTCCCTGTGGGAAAACGGGAATAGCGCATTATTGATTGATTGATCCCCGCGAATCCCGTTTTTATAATGCGGGAAGTTCCCTCTTTAAAAAATCCTGGCTATATGTACTGACGTACACATTTTCAGATTTAGATTTGTTTTTCTTCTTCTTCTCTTAGAGCACAGTTTAGTTTTTGCAAGCAAACCATCAGATTTAATGTCTTTAACCTTTAAAATATGGTTCACTGGCTAGAGCTCAACTATCATTTTATCAACAGAGGAACCAGCTTCTAAAAAAACAAATCAAACAACAAGTAGCATCAGATGCGTCAATATCACAAAGCAGCTGAAAGCTAAGCTTCAGGCTAACTGGCTCAGGCTATATGCCCAGCTTGAACACAATAATGGTGAAATGAGCTCCTCCATCTGTAAATTGTCCCATACCCTTTACCAGCCAAAGCTTTGAAAGCTCAGCTTTGCACCGCCGCCACTCTGATGGTGTTTCTCCCACTGCTGCAGGGAAAGGAAACATGAGGCAGATTCAGCTGAAAATGTGATTCAAAATCTTTCCACCATGTTCAAGAGCAGCAAGAAGATGAAATAAAAGGCTTCCTAAAACTGCTCACTTTGTAGCAAAACGGCTAAAGCTAGATTGTTCATAAATACGCAGTGATGCGCGGTAAGAATATATTAAGCTGCGTAGGTAACCTTACAAGTTTTTTTTTTCCTGTATGGTTTTCTATGCTTAAAAATAAGTTCTTCCTTTAACCCCACAGTTAAGAGAGAAAAAGAGATGAAGCGAGGGAAAGAGCAAGAGAGGAGCTGAAACAACAGCTAGGAGAACAAAATGTGGAGGATTAACATTAATCTGAGGTTTGATTAGCACAAAATAAGACCTCTGGCTAAGGTCAGAGGTCATGATTCAACAAGAAGAAAGGCAGACCTGGCAGAAATGGCCTCCAGAGCCAAGACCAGAACCACTGCTGACCCAATAGAACACAAAGAGCCACCTCACATTTACTATAAAAACAGTTAAACATGTCAGAGAAGAAGACTCTTCTTTTCTGCTTCTGAACTTGGAGCACTTGTTGGAGGTGGAACCCTGATTTCTGCTCTCGATCCGAAAGTCTGAATACGCGAAGGCCGGGTTACACAGCAGAACAAACGTCCAACCCAGAAAGTCCATTTCTGAGTGGGTTAACTAAACAAAGTAAATGGATGTGGAGTGGCCTAGTCAAAGTTTTGATTTAAGAGTGGAAAACCTCAGAACGGGTCAGAACTAAAACAATTCAGGAAAGCAGAATGGGTCAAAATTCCTCCATGTTGACACTGTGTCACTCAAAGACACGGTACCAATCAAAGACACGGTACCTCTCAAAGACACGGTACCAATCAGAGACACGGTACCAATCAGAGACACGGTACCAGTCAGAGACACGGTACCAGTCAGAGACACGGTACCAGTCAAAGACACGGTATCAGTCAAAGACACGGTACCAACGAAAGACACGGTACCAACCAAAGACACGGTACCAGTCAAAGACAAGGTACCAGTCAAAGACAAGGTACCAGTCAAAGACACAGTAACAATAAAAGACACGGTACCAGTCAGAGACACGGTACCAGTCAAAGACCCGGTACCAATCAAAGACACGGTGCCAACCAAAGACTCGGTACCAATAAAAGACTCAGTACCAATAAAAGACTCGGTACCAATAAAAGACATGGTACCAATAAAAGACACGGTACCAATAAAAGACACGGTGCCAATCAAAGACACGGTGCCAATCAAAGACATGGTACCAATAAAAGATACGGTGCCAACCAAAGACATGGTACCAATAAAAGACACGGTACCAACCAAAGACACGGTGCCAACCAAAGACATGGTACCAATAAAAGATACGGTGCCAACCAAAGACATGGTACCAACCAAAGACATGGTACCAATAAAAGACACGGTACCAACCAAAGACACGGTACCAATAAAAGATACGGTGCCAACCAAAGACACAGTGCCAACCAAAGACATGGTACCAATAAAAGACACGGTACCAACCAAAGACACGGTACCAATAAAAGATACGGTGCCAACCAAAGACACGGTGCCAATCAAAGACACGGTGCCAATAAAAGACACGGTACCAACCAAAGACACAGTGCCAACCAAAGACATGGTACCAATAAAAGACACAGTACCAACCAAAGACACGGTACCAATAAAAGACACGGTACCAACCAAAGACACGGTGCCAACCAAAGACATGGTACCAATAAAAGACACGGTACCAATAAAAGACACGGTACCAACCAAAGACACGGTACCAACCAAAGACACGGTACCAACCAAAGACACGGTACCAGTCAAAGACAGGTTGCCAGTCAAAGACACAAAAAACTGTTTTTTTGCTTTTTCTGATCATGCTTAGTGTGAGGGATTGCTGAAGAGTCAATGAGTCGATGCAATCAGCTGGTTTTCCTTAGATAGGAAACTTTGAAACTTTGTAAAGTCTCTCGAGATGACATGCGTTGTAACTCCGAGCTGAAGCATCTTCCGAGTCTCTGTCTAAAGGAGGACCTGGGCTGGACCGGACCTCCCTACTCACCTTTAAATGTCACTTCTATCCAACCAACAGACCCGAAACTTCAGAAGAAAAAGCAGACACCAGACAGAAAGTGAAACTACAGGCTGGAGTTTAAATCAGCCACCATTAACTTCAACTTTCAGCTCCATTCTGACCCGCCTACAGTATATGAGAAGGGCTCGCTGGGTTCATTAACGCTTCAGAACCGCGCTGTTTCTCTCTGTGGGCTTTCTAAATATACTGATGAGCAGAACGCCTGGCTTCCTCCATCACAGCGTTCAGACCAGCAACCATCCAGAACTGCTGTGCTGTGAAACAGAAGCAGCTGCTTTATCATTGATAGGTTCTAATCCAAATAGTTCTGCTAGAAACCAGAACCAGTCCAGGTCTGGTCCAATCTGGTCTGTATGTGACCCACATATAAACCATCTGTTCTGGATCAGCTCATCTCTCACCTTTCATTCTGAGGAAAGTTTTACCTTTAAAATGTTCTGCCTTTTATAATCAAACAAAACTTATTTATTTAGAGTTAAATTGGATGATTTACCATAAAACTTGTAAATTTTTGGGCTCAAAAGGTTCTGATGAAATAACTCGGGCTGTTTTCTGTTCTTTTTTCTGGACATGATGTGAAAACTAAAAAGACAAAAGTTAGCAGGACTCTAAATTTAACAAACTTCTGTTAAATTTTGAGTTAATGACGGCAGTTTTTCCTTCCTGATTTTTACCAATTTATGAGAAAATCTATATTTAGTGTTTCTATCTGAACACTTTAGTTTCAGGGACGCCAACATGCTGGTGAAGATTCTCAGTCATCCAGGTCACACTCAGTA
>NW_015151665.1:132797-134996 GCF_000732505.1 Cyprinodon variegatus
GAAACCAAGTCCATTGGATTGATTTGTAACTTTTTTAGACGGGAGTCCATCAGTCTGAGCTTCGTCGTATATGGCCTCTGTGATCACGCCATGCTGCTCTATCCCTGCTAGAGATCAAATCCTGACTGCTGGTGAGTTAATGAAGAGTTTTGGTCATTTTATACCTAAATTAGAATCAAATCCAACATTTCTCAACAAAAAAACACTAAATTCAGCAGAAGGTTCCTCTGTGCCAATAACCAATAAGAACCGAGAACTCATCTAATAAAGTGAGAGAAGTTTTTATCCCTGTTTCACATTTAGTGTTTCAGGTTTTCTACTAAAGCTGCTTCAACTGAACACCATGAAAGGAAGTTGTTTTCTTTCAGTCTGCTTCCATAAATGTCCTCATTAGTGACGAGAGGAACTTCCAGAACCCGACAGAAGCAGAACCTGTTTTTGCTTTGCAGTGAAAGGCTCTGCAGACCAGACCGCTCCATTCTGCCTTCCTATAAACCAGGAGATGTGGGTGGAGTCTGGTTCTGCCGCTCGGTTCCGGCCCAGTAGGTGGATCAGGACCGAGCAGACAGGAACTCTGGCACAGAGGAGTTGCATCATTTACATCTGAGGCGTTTCCTGCAGAGGCTGAAGCCGCCAGAATCTATCAGGCAGAGGCGTAGCCAGAACTTTTTTCTAAGGGTGTCCAGAACTTTTTTTTCCGGGGGGCCGAAAGTAGATAGACCCCAGAACCTGAGGGTCAATCTACACTGGTCCAACAGGGAAATTAATGACCAAATAATCCATATTTTTAAATAAAGATGAAGTATACTTCCTACAGTCTTTGCTAACAAACAGACGCATCAATGCTTTCTAGATTAAAGGTATAGCGGATAAAATAGTTTCAGGTTTGAGTTTTGGGGCGAACATCTTTTCCTTTGGCATTTCTTACCCACTTTTATCAACAAACATTCTGCATAAAATTGATGTTAAAAATACTAATATCTACATAAATTGATTATTTAATAAGTTTTTATTAAAATAGTTATCTATTAGACTACTAGATGATTTGATGAGACACATAATTTTCTCTTTACCTCATAAAACACAAAATCTAGTTCTGAAAAGAGCAGGAATTAAGTACTTATCTTTAATGTGCATAATTAACCAGAATAATGTTAATGTTTTAAATATTCCACTTGAGATTATCACTGCTGCCACCATCTGTATTAGAGGGAAAGAAATGGCCACCCAAAGATTGGCTCCATGGCCACCCCAGGCTCCCCATCTAGCTCCACCCCTGCTCTCAGGTCGCAGATAACAACGATGTTCAGGTCCAGAATGTGTGGAACTGGTTAGAGAAACACTGAAAAGTTCTGGTTCTGTGTGAAGCGTTTACAGATCATCTTGCATCTCATCTATTTGATCTGATGGGTTTCTACTGGTCTGCTGCAGAGGTCATCTAAAGTCCTGTTAATCTGCAGGAAAATGACTCAAACTGGTAGAAACTGGTCTGCAAAGAGAAGGAGAAAGGATGACAGAGAGACGCACCCAGAGCTGATGGTTCCAATCCCAAAATAACTTCTGTTTCACTTCTTTTGTTTCTTTTATTTCTCCATCGTTTCACTGATTAATGCAACGTTTGGCTGCGTGTCTGCAGCCAGAGGAGACTCCAGTCCTCAGTCTGCGTCTGCAGCAAACTCCTGCACCCAGAACCCCCCATGGCAGCAGGTCCTGTGCTCCCTCTGATTCAACAGCTACACTTTAACAGCATGGCTGGTCCCCACAAGACTAGGAGAGTGTGGAGCAGCTAGAGAGCACAGCTGGGAAACAATCACAGTTTTCCTGCTGGGAAAGTTTCAGAACCCAGCGGGCTGAGCAGCTGGGCAGAAGAATCTTCTGGAGATAAAAGATTTAAGGAAATGAATACGACGAGTAAGGAGAGAGATTTGATTTGTCATCTGCTGCTGTTAGGAAGTCATTAGGTTTTATCTGCAAACCTCATCAGGTGATAAATGAAGTGCAGCCATTCATGCACTGAAGGTTTCATCTGCAAAAATGTTTGGCTTCGGGAAGTTTAAACCTGATCAAATAAGGATGTTTCTGTCCGCTGATCGCTGCATTCCGTCAACAGCTGATTCCAAGGCGCAGTTTTAAGGTTTCACCATGAAAATGTGAACCTGGCTCAGAGCTGGTCTGCCTGGCTGTGTGTTTCCTGGACGG
>NW_015151665.1:136907-138098 GCF_000732505.1 Cyprinodon variegatus
ATGATTAAAATGTTTAGTTTGTTTTTAAATATTGGTTGTTATGGTTTGAGTCAGAAGTTTAAATGTTAAATCAGGATTTAACCTTTTAACCTCTCCTAATGATCCAGATCAACTCCTCTGATCTTCTCAAACCCCCCACCTCCCCCCACCCCTCCGGGGCAGGTTTTCCGGGTTTGGCCCCCCCAGCGGGTCCCTCATGTCATCCTAGGCTGGGGAACCAGCCGCAGGGGACCCGCTGTGAGCCGGACCTCCAGAGAAGCGCTCGGATTTGGAGGATTTTCTGTTTAACCTCTCAGCTCAGGGTGGATCGGCCTCCTGACGGGGAACGGAACCGGAAGTCAGTGGAGCAGAACTCTGAGCCCAGAAGCCCGGGTGCAGATCCTCCTCCTGCAGCCCGGACCCACCCTGAGCTCTAACCCAGCTCTCAGACCCGAACCCCGCCGCTCACCTGCACTGCTCGCTGGTCGCTGGGTGCGGAGCGGATCGATGGCCCTGATGTGCCCGCGGTGCTCCAGGTGTCTCCCGGCGGCCCGCCTCCTCTTCTACATGCTGGGGAGAGTAAACCCGGAAACCGGCGGCGCGCAGCTCCGTTAACTATAAAAGGAGTGATTTCCTCACGAGGAACTGAAGCGTCAGCCAATCAGAGCGCAGCAGGAGGCGAGCTGAGCGGCGCGAGCTCACAGCACAGAGCATCGGAACCGGTCCTGGTCCAAACCCAGCAGCTCTGCCCAGAACCAGACTCCCTTCAGAATCCACGTGGAATAAGACACGTTCTCCAGTTCTCATCTAATCTCGCGAGTTTTTCTGTTTTAACGATAAATAAAAACTATTTTCATTCACTTTTCTTTAATTCGGCTCACAAACTAAGCCTGCTGATAAAAACAGTTCTGGTAAATAACTTCAGAGTTTTTACTTTCACCCCCTAAAAAATAAAACCTGCTGTTTTAAATATAAACACACTTTAATATATTTAATCTGACATAATGGATCCAAACTTAGAAGTTTATATTCTACATGTTTCACTAATTCACTAAAGACCCAGTTTATTTATGCGCACAAATTAAAGAGACTTTATGAGATGAAAAAGTTCGTTAAGTTGCTGCTGCCATCAATGCCTTTATTTATAGATGTTCGTGATCAGCCTGTTTTTCAGTGTAGTCCTGTTTCTCTGACTGTGACTAACTGGATGTG
>NW_015151665.1:143903-145029 GCF_000732505.1 Cyprinodon variegatus
TAAATTGGCGTTATAGAAATAAACTGAATTGAAAACCGAATGAAGTTAAAACTTAAACTAATTCAGTTCAGTTGGATCCTAAATGTGAGACAAGGTACTTCAGCTAATCAACACTCAAACGTTATCTGTGTAGAAATGTCAGCCAATCGCATCAAACTGGAGGAATGTTTGGATTTATTTCAGATAATCAGTAAAATTACATCGAACGTTTAATTTACTGCTTATGTCTGAACATTTTGGCTTATTCTCTGGGAAAGGAATCCATGTGACTGATGATGACAGCAGCTCAGTTTAGAACCAGAGACATGTGGATCCAGTGAAGCCAGCTGTGGTCTGGGATGTTCCTCGCATGCAGATCCAGTAAAGAGGTCCATGGAAGGAGCAGCACTGGTCCAGAATCTGCGTGACCAGATGTCTTTGATGCAGACCCTGGTCTGCTGAAGCTTCCTGGGTCTTTCAGCAGAATAAACTCTGAAATGGTTCAGGACAGACAGCTGGACACATCTCTACCCAGGAGAGACAACAACGACCTGGACTACAGAGAGGAGGTGGAGCAGCTGGTGGTGCAGAGATAACAGCCTGATCCTGAAGGTGGAGAAGATGAAGGAGATCATGGTGGAGTTCAGGAAGAACCGTCCTAACCACGCTCTACTGCTCATCAACAGCTCAGCTGTAGAGGTGGTCAGCAGCACCAAATTCATCACAGACACCCCCACCTGGACTGGAAACACCACCTCACTGGTCAGAAGGGCCCACACTGGAAAAAAATCGCAATCTAGGTAAGTATATTTTTCTTAAAATACGGTAAGTGCATTTGTTCCTGGAGTGAGGAGGTAAAACAGACATTTGCCAATGGAAAAAGACAATTTACATTTAAAATAACAAAACACAATTGCATTGTCTCATTTCAAGTGTATGTTATTTAATTATCTTATTTTAAGATTAAAAATACTCATTCCTTTGGCATACTATCTCATTTACCTACTTAAATTAAGGGTAAATACCCTTAATTTAAGGGATTTTTACTTATTTTTAGACCGTTTTTCCAGTGCAGGAGCGCTTGGACTTCCTGCGGAGGATGAGAAGAGCCCAACTGCCCCCACCCCATCCTCCCCACCTTCTCCAG
>NW_015151665.1:146394-147674 GCF_000732505.1 Cyprinodon variegatus
TCATCCTCTGACATGGGAGCTGGCTCGGAGCTCGTCTGCCTGGCTGTGTGTTTCCTGGATGGGGCCGCCTGTGGAGCTGGTTGACAGTAGCCTTTCTTATCTCTGCTTCTGAGTTTATCTCTTCTTCCGTCTCCTCGAACCCCAGTCAGCCTCGGCAGATGGCCGCTCACAGTGAGCCTGGTTCTGCCGGAGGTTTCTTCCTGTTAAAAGGGTGTTTTTCCTCTCCACTGTCGCTACAAGCATGCTTAGTGTGAGGGATTGCTGAAGAGTCGATGAGTCGATAAAATTAACTGGTTTTTCTTAGATAGAAAACTTTGAATCAATCTGACTGGATGATCTGGTGAACATGAAGGTGCCTTGAGATGACGTGTTGTGAATTGTCGCTATATAAATAAACTGAATTGAATTGAATTCAAATATTTCTCTTAAAACAAAGAATAAAGACAGTTGAAGGCTGTTGGTTGAATACATGCTTAGACATTTTGTTGTGAGGCATAACAGGAATATCTGACCTCACTGTCAGGAAGAGGATCTCAGCACCAAACAGTTTCAGCTGCAGCTGTTCTTAGGTGCTGCTGTGAGACCAGAGCTCTGCTGCCCCCTGCTGCTCAGGATTAACCTTACAGCCTTTATCCTGAGAACCTGAACCAAAGGCCGGAAGGAGAGATGGTCCATGTTCCTTTGGATGGGAGGGGGCAAAACAAGGCAGGTTTTATTATATTCTTAATATTAAAAAGCAAAATGAGAAGAAAAAATGTAACTGAGAAATCAAGTCCAATTTTTGTTTTTGAAAAAGCGAGCCAAGAACAGCACCTTGAGGAACCCCACATGTTCTCTCTTTGTTCTGATATATTAAAAACGTGTTGATTCCTTTTTTATCATTTTTTACTGATGAGGATTTTCAGTCTTTTCATTTTTCTTAAAACGATGTCAAAATTCAAATTCTTAGAAATGATTGGTCACTTTGATGTAAACTGAACAGAACCAGCAGCACAAGATCACTTCTTTTAAAATGTGCTGCTTGGTCGGATATTTTTGTTTTATGGCTTTTTTAGCAAGACATCATGTTTATGCAGGAGCGGATTTAGGAAATATGGGGCCCTAGGCAAAGACAGACAGGGGGCCCTCTGATTGAGAAGACGACACATAAAACAGCCCCATTCTACAGATAGAGAAATGTTAATAGAATAGACATCCATTATTTGTTCTAGGTTTTGTCCCACTCTGGTCATTTTTCTTGTTGTTTTTCTCTTTTGTCCTTTTCTTTTCATATTGGCAGT
>NW_015151665.1:150184-151756 GCF_000732505.1 Cyprinodon variegatus
CAGCTCTGTTATTTAGTCATAATTTAGAAGATTTAATGTTTTGTGAAATCAGAACTTTACTTTGTAAAGCCCACAGTTTCTTCTCCATGGTTCAATTTGAAAAAAAGATTCTCAATAAGATATTCTCTGTTTACGTTTCCCCTTTGGTAAGTTTTAGCGTACTACGGCCCAGTTATAGGACTACAGTTAAATTAGTTAAATTAGTTTAGAGGGCGAACATCTAGATTCTGTTTCTGTATTCATTTGTCATTAAATTTTCATATTTCCTACATTGGAGACACAAAATACGACATGTTTTTAATCCCTTCGCATGCTTTATATGCTTTTTAATAGACCTGGACTTTTGTTTACTTGTAGTTTATGTTATGTGTAATCATGAATCCATAAAAAAGCTTGAAAGATTAATTTTACATTTCTGTGTGACATAAATAACTTAAAAGTAACCGAGAGCTTTCAACTCCCTGAAAATAAAAAAGTTTTTCATTCCATAAAATTATTTTTTTCTATTAAAACCTTTTCTTGTTGGTATGAAATTATTTTGTAAACATTTAAGTTAAATTTTAAGCATAATTTTTGT
The DNA here is from genome assembly GCF_000732505.1 of Cyprinodon variegatus. Lineage (NCBI taxonomy): Eukaryota > Metazoa > Chordata > Actinopteri > Cyprinodontiformes > Cyprinodontidae > Cyprinodon > Cyprinodon variegatus. The sequence continues at coordinate 150,762 of NW_015151665.1, forward strand.
TACTAAATGTGGAAAAGCTAACTTTAAGGGACAGTTGGCCAGCCTGAACAGGATTTTTTTTAAAGCCTACATCTCCCATCAGCCCCTGCGGACACGGAAATACGTCATCAAGCTTGACCTTCTCGTCTTTTCCCATTTGCTCCTCCAGTAGGACAGCATGGCGAATAAGGAGCCAGCAGTGAGTGAACTTTTCCTCTTATATTCGTGTTTTTAACAGAACCGGATTGTTCTGACCCGGTTCTGTTCGGTAGAACCGCTCTGTAGTTTCCCGCGTTGTGCTCCACGGCTCGTGCCGTTTCAAAACGTGGCACGTGCTTCCAGCTGATGTAAAGTGACAGCAGCAGCCAGAGGAGCTAACAGGAGGTTTAATGATTATTATGGGGATTAATAATCTCCTTCATTCGGGAAATGTTTGGATATTTTTTAGAACGTTCTGCAGCTTTTATCCGGTTCCTCGGTTCTTCCAATGAGTCCGAATTGCTTTGAGAAAACCTATAAAATCAGATAATCTAATAATTTTCCAGAGATTACTTTACATTTAGTGACGTCATTGGCATTAATTATGCTGTACATAAACTCTGCTGTAATTCGGCTTATAAAAATGACCTGTAAGAGATTTATTGTGGTGTGAACCATCTAGAAAGTCCTCCTGGTTAATAGTGGATTAGAGTGAGAGGTCTGATGTCATCAGAGAGGAGCTGCTGCATGCTGGGAGATCATCTGTTTGCTTTCTGCAGGGTTTTCTGCAGCAGCTGAGGCAGATCGCTGGCAGGATGTCCTCAGGACCCCGGGGAGCAGGAACTGGACTCAAACTGCTGATCGGAGCTGGAGCTCTGGCTTATGGAGTGAAGGAGGCCACATACACAGGTACCTGCTCACCTGCACATCCCACCCTCTGATCCTGCATCAATGAGACGTCAGGATTTCTGATTGACCAGAAGAAACAGCAAAGGGGTTATTTTTAGGCCTGTTTAGGAGGCCTGAACAGAACACAG
>NW_015151665.1:154923-158887 GCF_000732505.1 Cyprinodon variegatus
TGAAACTAAAATGTTTTCCACTTCAGGAGTTCTGGGTGAAGTTTGTTGACAGACAAAAATATGTTTTTTTTTTTTTTTTTATCTTAAATGTAAAATGTTAATATATTTTTTAACAATGTTTTTATAATTCCTGCTCTGAGTCATTCTATCAGCTAAATGCATGTTTTAGAGTCTCTATTCTCCAGTTAACAATTAATTGTTTACTAAATTAGTTGATGATGATTTCAGCAATCAATTAATGTGAATAAATGTTTCAGCTTTATTTCTAAGACATCATTACAACCCATATATTCCACATTTTAACAGTTTGTCTGAAATAAGTCTTTTTAAACAAATAGAAAAATCATTTTTGGTTTTTTTACTCATATTTTTCTGAATACAGAAAAATCTAAACTTTTTCCCTCTAAAATTGTGACGTAAAAAAGTTGCACAAAATCATTTAAAACCAAAGAGAACTTATTTGGAGTTTGTTTAAAACTTCCTTTTTGAAATAAAATAGGTTTTGCAAACAGGCAAAAAAGTAAAACTATATAGATTTGAACTATTTAAGAAAAACACACAGTAGTGCAGTCGTAACTTTATGTTCACCAGACTCATAACAAAACGCTTAAACCATAAAAAAGTTTTATAAACAACAAAAAATTATAAATGTTTTAATAGTATTGAAAGTGTATAACAGATAAACACAATTTCAGATAATATTCTTTACCAAGATACAAAAGTCTGAATGTGAAAACAGGACGGGAACAGCCTGACCCTAATAACCCGTCTATAAAGCCTGTTTCCCGCTGAAATTAGCCGGGCGTGTTTTTCACTCATGGATCGACTCGATGCTCAAACAGTCGGCATTTGGCTCCCCTCCCATTGGCAATAAAAGCTGGTCTGACCTCTCGCTGGCCGCTGCATGTCTGGTGACATCATCATGCTGGGTGAGCATTGATGATTTCACCAGTGCGACATAAATAAGGAAAGTAAACAATGGGGAGCAACATAATGAAGCCAGGGCGTAGTCGGTGTGCTTTATTGTTTCTGATCTGTTCGCCCTCCTCTGCTGCAGGAAGCTCTACAGATTCAATAAACTGAAATGGTCCCAAAGGGCAATTAACTTATATTAGTGCTGTCAAACTATAAAAAGTTTTAATCGCAAATTAATTGATCTTTTTCTTCTATTTATTTTATTTTGGCATTTTAAAAATGCAATTGTGCAATAATGTAAAAAAAAAAAAAACATGCATGTACAAAAAGTTTTTTTTTATTATCATTATTTTTCAAGCACTTTTAAGAAACTAGAATAAAAATATCCTGGTTTAAATTCTGGCCAATAATTATTCAAAAATTGTAAAAAAAAAAAAAAATGCTTCCATCAAAACTGTACAAAACTACAGAAGAGTAAAAAGTACTTCAAAGTACTCCGTAAACTTAATTTTTTTCTCTAACATAGGACAAAAATAAAGATGTACTGTTAAAATAAATTGCACATTCCGTTATGAAATACAGACTTAATCCAAATAAAATGAAGTTACTCACAAAGTAATGAATAAATCAAACGAAATTACAGTAACAGGGCTTTACAGTCATCTCAGCAACATAACATTTTACATGTAGAACATTTTCAAAATGCTTTAATATTCCTTTGGTCTGAACAGGAAGTGCAGTAGCAGTGCGTTCCACATGACTTGGTTCATTTCTTTGTCTTGTTGGCACTAAGCCAGTGAGACGCTCGTTTCTTCTGGACAACAGAGACAGGCGACTCGGGTTTTGTCAAGAGAACCTTCTGGCATAACTTTAAAAAGAAACGTATCATTCAGGATACCTTGTCTGCTAGCCATTTTTGCCCATTCAAAGCACGGATCTGTCATGCTGCGGACTCTCCCGCTTCCTGAAGCTACGGAAAGCGCAGAGGGTAAAACAAACAGTACAGAGAGCGCTGCGGAAAAATAAAGAACAAAAGCAAACGGTGCGTTTGTTTTGATGCGCGATTAACGTGCCTTAAAAACAATGTCGGCGTTATAATCTAAAGCAGTTAACGCGTTAATAACACTTTAAAACTGACAGCCCTACTTTATAGCAAACCGTATAAGTGAACATTGCTAAAGTCACAAACAGTCACTGTGTGTCCCTTCCAGCAGTTTATACAACAATAGATGCTCAAAGAGCCATGGTCCATGTTAAAGAAAAGAGTTTATATATAGAAAAGGTCTAAGTTACGTATCAAAGTCTTTCCTGTCACAATTCAGTTTTTCAGAATTCAGAGTTTTCAGAGACAAACCCTTGAACCAGCAAACAGATGAAAAGATACGATTTTTATTTGCCCATTTCTGGCCGTTTCTCCAGTCGTGCGAGAATTTTTCAATCGGGCCGACTTTCAGGCTGATGTTGCGTTGTGTACAGGGGGTAACGAGGGCCGATCAGCCTCTCACCTCCTCCCCATCAAGAATCGTGAGGTTGAGAGAAAATAAACATCTTTGATTTTCAGTCGACTGTCGTGGGCAAATCGCTCAGTGGGCAACAGGGATTCTTTTTTTCTTCTTCCTGTCAGACGGAAACACAGAATCATGGTGGGGGTGCAAGTGAAATGGCGTTCTCTCTGTAAAATTGACAGACCATAGTAGCCACGTTTGCTCAGCCATGTCTTTGTCCAAATACCCTGCGGTTTCCTCGTTCAGTGCGACCTGTAGCTGCGTGCAACAATTTAACAAAATCGCACAGTGTGCGCTCGGCTGTAGCAGCGAATGTGCTGCTAAAGCCGCTGCTGTGGTGTTAAACTCCACTCTCATTGGTTGTTCTGTCTTAAGTTCCGCCTTCTCTCTTCCTGATTGGCTTCCTGATTTCACATTTTGTTCACCCTAGAATCCCGCGGTTACTCCAACTGTTGCTAGGCTACCAAACTAATCCAGCTAATAAACTAAATATGCTGCAACATTTGAAAGCTGCTGATTGCAGTTCTGTAAAGCAGCAGGAGGTTTGGATTTGTGAAACTTGAGAAACGTAAGTAACCAACGTTAAAATGGGAAAATAATATTTAAATCTAAAGTATGATACATTTTATTCAGATTCTTAGCCACAGCAGACTGAAAAAGAAAATGTGATGGTGTCCCTTTGAGCAATATTTCTTTGCTATTACTGTTTTCATTTTATGACGAGCCTTTGAGGCAGCGCAGGTATAAATAGCAGGTGTTATTTCTTTTATAGAATATAACATGTAATGATTTGATGAAGTAGAATACACTGAATACAGCGTCTACAGACCAGCTTCAATGTGTGTAAATCAAGTTAGGGTCAAGTTCATTTCCATGTTTTGGATGATATCTACACTTCAGATGTATTATGAAAAAATAATGTTTAGAACGGTCCCATAAAATACATGAAATGATCGACACAGAGTAACTACAGCCCAGATGCGCAACTTTTATATCGAAGTTGAATTTTAAATGCTTAATGTCAGTTCCTCTTCTAGTTGCCCCCCGCACATGTTAATACAATACATTTATTTACAGACCCTTGAATGTGTTATTTTTATGATACAGAGAAAATCAGCATATCGGCTAAAAAAACAAACAACCCTCTATTTCCATCTGCACAATTCTACAAATTCAAAAGAAATACAGGATAACTCTACATACAGCAGACATGCTTAGACTATATTTGGTTAAACAGGTATTTACCTTCTGTCTTAGTCGCTGCTAAGTTCTAATGCAAACCTTTTCAAAATGGAAAAAAGTCCCATTTCCACATTCATCAGAGCCGCTGATGCTTCAAACATTGGCTCTGTTTGAATAGGGGGTTTTCAGTGACGTCACTGGCCAGCTTCCGGTCCGCCATCTTGGGTGGCATATTATCGTATATCATATATATCATGTCGCGAATGGATAAGTATGCCAGCACGCTAGAGCCACCAGATCATGGAACATATCTGAGGAAATGTTCCGTGATCGACCATATGGACCCCTATGCCCTCCACGGT
>NW_015151665.1:160636-163455 GCF_000732505.1 Cyprinodon variegatus
AGACTGGATTATATTAAACTGAACTTCCAATTTTCACCACTGTTCGGCACCAAGTAACCTCTCCTCTGATCACGGAGCATCCGGCTTGCTTGGTCTCGCAATGAATCCTGGGTAAACTAAGGATAGCGAGGATACATCAGACCCGTCCTTCAAATTGGACAAAAAGAAGGACGCATTTTAAGGCAGCATAACGAGGACTCTTGGAATCTTACCAGACCTCAGCGCCGCACTATGACGTCATCGTCCTTCGAATCTGGCCTTCTAATGATGCTCACCTCAAGCATAACAAAAAGCATTATGCATTATGTATTGTGTCGGACCAATGACATCAGACCAATGACATCAGACCAATGACATCAGACCAATGAAACTTTAGACCAGCAGTGTCCCTACCAAAGCTGAAATCAAACCTATCTCCTTGCTTCTCACTCTCTGACCTTCTCTACATGTGTGCTGCCTTCAGGAGAAGTAGGAGAAACTAAAGCTTTGAGTGAGCTGGTTGGTTGCTATGGAAACCAGGGCAATGTTTGGTTCATGTTGAAATATAGTGGACAGGAAGCTGCTCCTGACGGCGCCGCCGCTCTCCGTGTTTGCAGACCTGCAGATGGTGAACGTGACGCTGAGGGTTCTGTCGCGGCCGCTGGCCTCCAACCTGCCCGTCCTCTACCAGCAGCTGGGCCAGGACTACGACGAGCGCGTGCTGCCCTCCATCGTCAACGAAGTGCTGAAGAGCGTGGTGGCCAAGTTCAACGCCTCGCAGCTGATCACACAAAGAGCTCAGGTACCCAGAACTATGAGCTAGTAGCTATGAAAAGGTTAATTATTCAGAAAAGCATCCTCAGTGATGCCTGATAGATCGTCTCCCTGCTTCCTTTTCACCATAATGTCTGTTTAAATGCACCTATGATGCATCTCATGGTCTCATGTGGCTGGTTTGGTTTAAAGATGGCTGTTAAATAGCAGAACTCCCTGAAACGCTCAGGTTACACAGAGTGAGAGGTTAGACCGCCATTAGACTTTTCTTTGTACCAACAGGAATTTAAACTACTTTCATCTCTGATCATCTGAATTCTTTACATTCATAATGTCGTGTAACTTTGTCTAATGATGCTAGTTTCATCCCTCTAACCAGTTCTCCTGTCTGATATTTAAGGTTTAACTCTTAGAAACTGAAACTCGTGGGAAGAAATGGGGTTTGATGTTCTTAGAAGAAAATAAAAAAGTATTTTATATCTGAAGCAGGACGGCGCAATAATGACGTTACAAGGCTCGGTCCAAATCCGCTATAAACAAAGACGTTGATCTAGTTTAAAGCAAATTTGGTTTCAGCACCATCTAAGTTCTGGTTCTGGTCGATGTGGGCAAAGCTTATACCGCCACATACAGCAGCAGCCATTCAAAATGGCCGTTCCTGTTCAACTGGCAGCAGAGTCCCCTAAAACTGTCTGCAAATCATGACAGAATATTTTAGATTGTAGGGGAGCCGCCATGGTCCCATCAAGGAAAGCGAGGAACTTTGAATGGCTACTACTGTATTTCTCAGATGGATATAAACAATATAAAGGGGGGTGTTGGTTCTGGTTTTATTTCCTGTCCTGGTTCTGGTTCTCCTCCAGTCGGTTCTGAGGTGTGTGGATCCTGCAGGTGTCTCTGTTGATCCGGAGGGAGCTGTTCGAGCGCGCCAAAGACTTCAACATCATCCTGGACGACGTGGCCATCACCGAGCTCAGCTTCAGCAGGGAGTACACGGCCGCCGTGGAGGCCAAGCAAGTCGGTGAGTGGACCAGAACCCCTCCCTGCTCCACGGACGCTTCCAGAACCTCCTCTAAGCTGACTGGGGCTGTTCTCCTCCAGCCCAGCAGGAGGCGCAGCGCGCTCAGTTCTACGTGGAGAAGGCCAAACAGGAGCAGAGGCAGAAGATTATCCAGGCTGAAGGAGAAGCTGAAGCTGCAAAGATGGTGAGTTACGGACCTGAGCCCGGTTCTGATCCGCTCTGGGGGGCAGAGTGGATCTTTGAACGGTCTGAAGATGTTTCAGCCAATCAGGATGAAGCTCTGATCCACTGGGTCTGACTCAGACGTGCAGGAAGCTCCGTGTTCTACAGAACTTCAGCTGTTGGCCCGGGTTCTGAGTGTTCACTCCACATGTCCATCAGCATGATGCTGCCACCACCATGTAACTGTGGAGAGCTTCTACTGTCCTGACCCCATGGCCACAGTGCTGCCAGGGCAGAACCTCCCACAGGTTCTGGGGGGTTCTGACAGGTCCATGTTTAATTCCTTTAGGATTTTAATATTAAAAACATTCCATAGAAGATAAAATCAATCCCCTGGACTTTTTCTCCAAGTCTGAAGATGTTTTGTTTCCCATCCAGGAAGATTTTTTAATTCAAAATGTTAGAAATGGCGTTTAGTTCCAGGCTCTATCCAGTAGCCCAACAAAAACTCAAGAGAATTTTCTCAAGACAGAAAATCCCAGAACATTTTAAACCAAACATCCTTAAACAGAGACTAGTGCATCATGAAGACAAAAACCCCCCAGACTGATTATAAGCGAAGTGTCTGCAGCTCAATGCAGTGAGGAATGATCTGATGTTTATATTGGAGAAGGCGGGGGGACTCAGATTTCGGCTTTAACAAACTGAAAATGCAGCAATGGAGTTGATGCCTTCCTGCTATCATTGCAACCCCAACTCCTTTACAGGAGAACAGAAGACCTAACCTGTTCATCCAGGCCAACTATTCCCGCTTTAACAACCCCCCTTCCAGAGACATATACCCCGTTTACACTACCCTTAAAAAACTGAGCCGAGACCGGTC
>NW_015151665.1:165408-167223 GCF_000732505.1 Cyprinodon variegatus
GGATCGTTGAGGCCTGTTCTGACTGTAGATCCACATTTAGGACTCTCTACTTCATATGAAATAACTCCTCTGTTTAATAAAGGGAACACCAGAAGGGAGGTAAGGTAACCGCAGAGTTTACACCTATAACCTGAAACCCCACGTCCTCCGTAACCGCTCCGCTCCAGAATGCCTGAAAAAAATAAAATAAAGACAATTTGGTCAAATATATTATATCACGATTAATTTGCGTGGAACTGCTTGCAGTTGTTCATAAAGCCGTTGTTTGGAAAAGAAGCTCGAGGTGGAGAAAAAGCTAGAGAATAGGAAAATGCAAATTTTGACAAAAGTGGCTCGAAAACGAGGAATTCGGGACATGGCTGCAGCCTGTCGAGAGTAAAGATGATTTCACCGGGTTCTTTACCTACCGTATTTTCACGACCATAAGGCGCACCGTACTAAAAGGCGCAGTCTCAGTTATGTGTGCCATTTCTGTATTTAACACACACATATGCAGTGTTGGGAAAGTTCTCTTTCTACGTGAACTAGTTCAANTTAGACCTTTAATCATAAACCCAGAGTAGGTCCATCTTCCTGGGTCTCCTCCTCTAATCAAACATGGAGCAGACGGATAACGGTCTAATGGATTCATGATGTTAGTCTTTGTTTTTGACGCTGGTGTGCCGCTGAACGCGTCAAACGCTGCAGATCGTCCGTGGATCGTCCACGCCGCGCTGCAGCGCTTGATCGCAGACACTCTAGTGAATCAGAGCCGTTCCAGGCGACGCCCCGCTGAGCGCCCCGGTACGTGGTCCGCCGAACGCACCCCAAAATATGCAGCTGGTCTATATTTTCTCACACCTCATGCTTTAAGTCGTCGTCAATCTGGAGTAGAGCGGATCGTTGAGGCCTGTTCTGACTGTAGATCCACATTTAGGACTCTCTACTTTATATGAAATGACTCCTCTGTTTTATAAAGGGAACACCAGAAGGGAGGTAAGGTAACCGCGGTGAAAACGCCTTTAACCTGAAACCCCACATCCTCCGTAACCGCTGCACTCCAGAGCGCCTGCATAAAGCAAAGCCTACAGCCTCCGCTGCTCCTCCCTTCCTGCTCCACTCCGACTTCCCTGGAGCTCGAGGAAAGCATGAGCTATATTATTATTATTATTACCATTATTATTATTATTATTATTATTAAACTCTTAGGAGCAAAACATGCAGAAATGAAAGCTTAACTTGATATGAAATATTATGTATGTTTGTTCTCTGCTTCCAAACTCAGCATCTCTTCATCCTTCCTTCTTTTGACCGGATTTGATTAAACTTTTAAGCCTCTTGGTATAAAATAAATATTTAGAGCTAGATGAGAAATCTGTTTCCTGGTATGTTGAGGTACCAACAGAGTATTTAAGAATTACGCTGTGATTACCGATCAGTAATCGCTAGGGGTGGAAGGATTCACAAAATCCACGGTTCGGTTCGATTCACGGTTCTCGGTTTGATTCGATATATGTTGATTGTTACACTGAATCCCATAAAAATTTATGAAATTAATGAAAAAAATCCCCCAAAAAATAATGAATTGTAATTATTTTAAATGATCCTCGGAAACCCTGGATCATTTCCGTATGTTTTGCTGCTTTGAATTTAATCATGTGGCGCATGTTCTCTACCATCTCCAAGGGACTCAGAGGGGAGCGGACGGGAGCCACAGTGGAGGCTGTAGGCTTTGCTTTGAGCAGCCGGTCTGGAGCGCAGCTGCTGACGTAGTATGAGGGATTTCGGGGTTAGCATGACGTGTTGGTCATGTTGCTGTTAGCATAAACACTGTTG
>NW_015151665.1:168877-172102 GCF_000732505.1 Cyprinodon variegatus
TACAAAGTGTACTTAAGTAAAAGTGTAAAAGTGTGTCTGACGCACGTTGGGCGGAGCTACTCTATCCTTTCTTTGCCTTGCAGCTATATTTGCTGTGATCAGTGGGAATAAAGTAGTTTTAATATGTTTTTAAGTGAGAAAGTCCACCTGAAAACTTAATTTAACAGCAGCCTCTGGCTGGGTCGCCTCCTCGCGGCGGCTGGTAGGTGGTTTTCATCTAAATAATCCAAACTGCAGGCACCAGGATAATAAAAGCGAACATATTCTGTCGGCAGGTTTCAGCATTTTAGGTTAATTTAGGCGTTAATAAACTGTTTAAGAGGAGTGATCACAGCGCTCTGTGTCATCAGCGATGTGTCTGCTTCAGCTGCTCAAAACGCGCTGCGGGACCGTTTGCTGTGCCTTGACGCGCATCAATCATTGACTTTGCATGTAAACTCGCTGCTTCTGCCGCGTCTGCTGTGTCCGGTGTGAACGCAGCCTTACTTTGAACGGCGGGTTCACACCGATGTCGAGCGTTTGAAGTTCCTTTGTCAGACCTCCCAAAATAACAGCAAGCACAGCGTTCATTTGATTCACCATGTTTTTCACATCGGCTGTGAGATGGGCACGCATGGAGTCAGATTAACAGCGATGGTGATGGCTGGAAAAAAACACCTGGTCTCCTTACATTCACCTCCCTCAGCCACTCTTTCATCATCTCCTCAATGAGGAGATGATGAGTTCTCCATAAAGCACATACCTGTTCTTTTATACACAATCCACGCCCACACTTCCCCCTTTAACTTTCTCATGGTGGTCTCAAACGTCCGCAGTAACACATAGGGCGCACCTCACTATAGGGCGCGTCGTTTATATGCGCCTTATAGTCGTGAAAATACGGTACATACATACATACATGAGTCATGGAACTGTGCTTACAGCTCCTTATTTCATGTAAACTAATAAGTAAGTAAGTAAACTTTATTTCTATAGCACTTTTCACAGACCAGGGTCACAAAGTGCTGCACAAATTTATAAAAAAGTTTCTATAAATTAAAACAACATACAAAAACAGTAAACACAGTATTAAACTAAAAAACGAGTTTAAAAAAGTGGGTCTTTAGTTGTTTCTTAAAAGTGTCTATACAAACAAGAGAATAACTTGTGTACATGATACTATCACTAAGAAGATGTTCGTGGACATTGAAGTGCGGAGGAGTAGCGGTGGATGTGGAACAGCTCTCAGTGATTAACATGACAGCCAAGTGCTCAGCATGACGTATGTGGGCGGAGCAACACGGGCGCTGAACTACCAACCAGGCTTGATGGTTCAGAAATCAGAGTCAGAAAAGTCTGGATGATAAACAACATAAACCGCCATGTTAATATTTCCCTGATCTAAATCTTGGTTTATTGGATAATATACAGATCTCTGCTTCCATGGACACTGAATGAATTGATCTGATCATGATGGTGTAAACACGTGGCATTCGGTCTGATTAAATTATTCAAGCACGCCTGCAGCTGAAGAAGAAAAACTCCTCCAGTCCTCCTTTAGCTTCAGGAGCAGTAGCTTCTCTCTGTTCCCTCACGGGCCAGTCAGTCGTGTTTTTTGATGTAGTTTTTCCCAGTATTGACCTCGTCTAAAATGTAAAGGTCTTATATTTGCCTCTTATGGCAACTCGAGCTCTAACTGTATTATTCCACTGTAGAAAAGGACTTTGGGCTTAAATATATAATAAGCATTCATGATAAATGATGCACAAGCAGCATTTCAGGTTAATTTCATATACAGTAGCTGGAAGTTAGAAACGCGTTCAGCGCTCGTCTGGAACACGTCCGATACGTTGATATGCGTTGGAGAGAAGTTTTTGATAAGTTACGCAGAAGTTATGCACGATTTAATCAGAGGTTTAGGATAAGCTAGACGCCACGACTGATGAGGAACTGACACTTAACGTACGTCAACCATCAGATAACTGACCTGGAACTTCTGGCCCACGTATGACACACGCTGGCTACGTTAGGAACTTTGAAGTATGATCAAAGTTTCTCGATGTACGATGTATGTCGACGTGTGCCAGCGTGTTCCCATAACTTATCCACCCTATGCCAGCGTTTTAGCCAGATTTTCCGTAGGTCAGGCTTACGCCGGTCTAAACCATCAAGATGTGACAGGGGCTTGAATAAGCAAATTGAGAATCTTTTTTACTAGATTATTAACCAAAAGCCATTCAGAATAAAATAAAGTTTCTTATTTTCTCTTATTGTTGGATTGAACTATAAGATGGTATGAATATTTGAAGGAGACCTTTGGCAGAACTCTGTACTCTCCTCAGGAGGGAAGAATATCATCTGTAAAATGCAATTTATTGAACCTTCATCTACAGAAATTTTAAAAAAGGAAAAATATTCAATTTGCAACTTTTAAAATAAATACCTCAATTAATTAATATATCAAAACTAAAGAAATGAAAACTAAATAGAGTTAGAAAAAATGTATTTAAAAAAATTTAACAAAAAAAAAAATTTGTATTTTATTATTGTATAGAAAAGATTTAAAATGTTTTCTTTGTTCTTAACATTAAGGGAAATAAATTCCCCCCATACTTCATACTGTGCTGAAGCAGATGAACCGTCTTTCAGAGCTTGTGGTGGTGATGATGATGATGATGATGATGATGATGATGGAGTAATTGTTCTTTGAGGATCGTCGGTTCATCAGCCTGCAGGAACCATCCCCTCTGTGGGAAACATGTTTCTGCTCTCGTAGATGCGCCTCCTGTCGGCCTCTCTGCTGCGTTTTTCCTCTGAACACACTGATCCTCTGTGTTTGTTTTCTTTAACAGCTGGGCCAAGCCGTGACCAAAAACCCCGGCTACCTGAAACTCAGGAAGATCCGTGCGGCGCAGAACATCGCCAAGACGGTAAGAAAACAGCAGGGTTCCTGTTTGTACAACCAGACCTCATTCAGCACTTCAAAGGTCTACAGCAGAGAAAAAAGAGAGAGGCAGAGTTCCCACCTGAACAGCAGAACCAATACAAGGCTGCTTCTTGTATTCTGCTGAGATTAAGGCATATTTATGATAAATCTGAGTAATCTCTTGTTTTGCTACCTCTACATTTGTTGGTAAAAAGACCGCATCAGTGAAGAACAATAGAACCCTACAGAACATAATCCTAATACCAGTCAGCAGGTCACTGACCAGATCGTTCATCACATGCAGCAGGATTTTATCTGCT
>NW_015151665.1:173797-177470 GCF_000732505.1 Cyprinodon variegatus
CCGTGGCATTTAGTTCCCATGCTCCTGGGGACCGTGGCATTTAGTTCCCATGCTCCTGGGGACCGTGGCATTTAGTTCCCATGCTCCTGGGGACCGTGGCCTTTAGTTCCCATGCTCCTGGGGACCGTGGTATTTAGCTCCTATGCTGCTGAGGACCGTGGCATTTAGTTCCCATGCTGCTGGAGACCGTGGCATTTAGTTCCCATGCTGCTGGGCACAGTGGCATTCAGCCATTTTTTGACGGGAAAGTGTTTTGCTATGCAGCATTTCTTCCTTCCTCTGTGTGATGAATCATCTCCCTGCTCTGGTTTTTGTTCCTCTTCTCTTCTTCTCTCATTCCTCCTCTTCACAATCTGAGTTGTCTTGCTGGTCAGCTGAATAATTCTTTTTCTAGAACCTGTTCAGCAGTCAAACATTCATAGCTGCAGTAGAGATGCTGTGAGTAACCTCTCCTCTCTGGTTTTTAGTTGAATCTGTGATTGGGATTTTAATGCAAGCGAAACTCTTGGGTTAAAATGACTCAAAGACAGTATTTGTACAGGTTACATGATGAATAAAGGAAAGAGTTTTCCAATTTCATGATCAATGAGGGGAAATTAATCAAATTTAAACAGTATTGGGGCAGAAGCAACACAAGGGCAAAACGTTCCTGCTGCAGCCAACATGTTTAAGAGACTTCCAGCAGATGGCGCCAAAGCACCAGGAATCTCCTCCTGTCAGCAGAGACACTGAGGCCCTGTCTCAATACTCACCCTACCTCCCTCTATGAAGTTCAGCTGTTATTAGTGCATCTAAGGGTTGGAGGCTGCATGGAGAAATGGGACGTTAGGAAACTCCTCTCATCTCAGCCGTGACGATAACAGACTAACTGCAGATTGCCTTTAAAGAAGGTGGTGGTTTGATTTTTTTAATGGACAATATAAGTCTCTATATGCTATAAAGTTATTTCTGGCTGTTTAAAATGTTTTTTTTTTGACTTGGTGAATATGGAGCACATTTTGATTCTGTTCAGATTTGCAAAGTCACTCATTTTTATGCTTGTTCATGGAACAGCAGCGTATTCCTCCTGTTGGTTCAATAAAGTCATGGCAGCAATGAACTCTGGGTAATATACTGTGTGCTTTACATAGAAGAATAGAGAGAGGAAGCACAGGGGCGGGGCAACATGGATGCACACTGGAACCCTCCGCAGTAATATAGCAGACACTGGTCTGACCTTTGACCTCTGATCGGTGACCTTCTGTCTTCTAAAATCCTTCAGCCCATGGATCTTTCAGCAGATGTTAAAAGAATGTATAAATGTTGATGTTTAATCTAAGGAACCGTCTGAGGTTCCTGCAGAACCACCTGCAGATGCTGCTCCATCAGCACTTCTTTACAAGCTTCCAGCTTTGGACGTCTTCAGACAGACATCATTCCATCATTGTTCCTCTTAAAGCAGCTCTTTTTCAGTCAGATCAGCATCGGTTAAAGACCTTGGAAAGGTTTACGGTTGGGTTCATGTCTGGACTTTGACTAGGCCGTTCTAACACATCGGTTCTTACTCTTCCTTCGTGCCCCCCACCCTGCTGACCAATGTTTGTGCTCCTCCCCCCTGCAGGTGGCGCAGTCCCAGAACAGAGTCTACCTGAACGCCGACAGCCTGGTTCTCAACCTGCAGGAAAAAGACAACTTCAAGTGAGTTCCATCTTTGTTAGCTGGGAGTGTGGGGTTCCTCATGGAGGTTCCTCATGGAGGTTCCTCATGGAGGTTCCTCCTGGAGGTTCCTCCTGGAGGTTCCTCCTGGAGGTTCCTCCTGGAGGTTCCTCCTGGAGGTTCCTCCTGGAGGTTCCTCCTGGAGGTTCCTGCTGGAGGTTCCTCCTGGGGGTTCCTCCTGGAGGTTCCTCCTGGAGGAACTTCGTACGCTGCACAACTGTTTCACTCTTTGTACTACAGCTCCAACTGTACGATGGAGCTGCAGGGTTTTAAAATTCACAGCTCATGATGTATTTGCAGTAGCTGCTGTTCTAAAAGGCCTTTCCCAGTCAAAGGCAGACGAATGGCAGCTGAATCCCCTCCAACTTCCAGCCGCCAGCCTTCTGCTGGGCGTGCATATGTTGTTACTCTGACTCCAGCCTTTCACTGAATTACAGCGTCTGACCAGGAGATGAAGCTTCTCTTCAGATTATAAAGTCCACAAATCATGACAGAAAGAACATTTAGATGTTTAATAAGGAATGTTAGGGACCAGCCAAGGGCCCATCAAGAAAAGTTGGAAAGCAACCAGGGTTGGTACTGGGCCAGCAAACGGGCCTGATCAGAACCCCGATAGAGAATCCATGGTTATAACGAGACGAAGCTGAGAGACGCCATAAGAACCACAGGCTGATGTCAGGAGTCCAGCTAAGAAAGGATCGGACCGTTCAGAACCAGAACCTCTCTCTGTTGGTCTGTGGTTTACTGGGACTCTGCATCGTCTGTGAGGAAGAAACTGATCAAAATCTGAGTTTAACGGGTCTATGAAGCCGGTTCTGATGCTGCTGAGGCTTTATTCTAGAACCCTCACTCATCCCATCACTGTCCTCCTGGATCAGAACTCCTGGATCC
The DNA here is from genome assembly GCF_000732505.1 of Cyprinodon variegatus. NCBI lineage: Eukaryota > Metazoa > Chordata > Actinopteri > Cyprinodontiformes > Cyprinodontidae > Cyprinodon > Cyprinodon variegatus. The sequence continues at coordinate 176,384 of NW_015151665.1, forward strand.
ATCAGAATTAAGCAGCGGTTCTAGATCCATCAGCTGAGATAGAACAAGAACAGGTTCTGTTTAGACCTAGTTGGACTCTGGATGATGCTAACGCTGGTGTTCAGACTGATGGAGAAGCAGAAGCTTCTCAGGCCCAATATTCCTGCAGGGTTCTGGTCCTCCTGCAGCGGGTCGGTCCGGTTCCCACGGCCCAAACCGGCTCTCATCAGTACATCTAACGGTGCTGAGCCGCTGCTGTGTTTTCTTTCTCTTTCAGTTTGCTGTTTTCCAAGAAGTAAGACGTTTCCTCCTCATTGGTTCCGGTTCTTCATCCAGTTCTTCATTTGGCGGTCCCGTTTAGAACCCAGAGAGCAGATCCGGTGGATCCAGTCCTCTGGAGATGAGTGCAGTAGAACCTGAACCTTTTCCAGCCGTTGGTGTGGAGAAGCGGTTCCTCCGCTGTCTGGTTCTGGTGGAACTTCCCCTCCAGAAAAGAGGAACGTTGTCGGTTCTGTGTTCTGGTCAGTTCAGCAGCAGCTGCTCAGCTTTAGATGTCGACCATCGGCCACACGGCGCCGGAATGAGGGACGACTGGGTCGGTTCTGGAGCGAGATTCAGCAGAGCAGTGCTGGGGGGGGGGTCCACATGGACAGAGAACTCCTCACCCTGGAGCTGTTTATGATTTAACGGATCGTCTGGAACAGGAACTGGGCCGGTACCGTCTGCCAGGGTTCTGATCCAAACCCGGGACACTTTGCTTCAACAATCATTAACCAGAAGTTACAGATGAACTTTAAGTCTTAGTTTCATCCCATCAGCTCACCTGGATGTGTTTTCTTTGAATGAGAATATTTCATAAATTAAAGTGATCTAAAAACACGACCCTGAGGTTCCTCCATGTTCATCTGTGTTCTGAAACCGATCCGAACGCGGCAGGAAACTAATCCTGACCAGTCCAGACTCAAACCGGACCCAGGTCGGCCGTCCTAGTCCTTCCATCACCCCGATTCTGTTCCTGCTCTAGAATTTATCTGAATTAAAATATGCTGATCTTTAACTCACTCTCCAGTCATAGTTTACTGCCTTCTTTGGGTTCATGGTGGTTCTG
>NW_015151665.1:179548-193413 GCF_000732505.1 Cyprinodon variegatus
AACTGGGACTACAACCTTCTGGAAAAGATCAAAGCCAACAGCTGAAGATCTCCATTATAAACCCCAAAACATGTGAAGGTGCAGACATTAGCATGTTTACAAAGGAATGGATTTTTGTAAAACTCCTCTAGGTGAAGTGTGCCTATGTATCCCATCATGCAAAGGACTGTGGGAAAATCTAAAGCTCCTAGCAGCAGCTAGAGACGTCAGGATGCCCCTTTGCTAACTTCATTAGTGCTAGGCAGCTAATTTCATCAGCGCCAGGCAAGGCCCTGCGACTCCACAAGTCCATTCTTTAGGAATTTGGTTTGGTGAGATGCTATGAATCGGACCCATCAGAACCGATGACATGATGGTGGGGAAGAGCAGTAAGATGCTTCTGCAGGGGAGAACCTGGCGGCGGGTCGTGGGGTTCCTGCTGGAGCTCCGATGCCTCAGGCTGAGGACGGCCTTGCAGGGCCAATCAGAGGGGAGGGCGGGCCTTCAGTTCAATTCAATTGTTTATTTCTGTAGCGCCAATTCACAACACATTTAATCTCAGGGCAATTTATAGAGACAATTCAGCCAGATCATCCAGTCAGATTGATTCAGTTTTCTATTTAAGAAAAACCAGCTGATTGCATCGACTCATTGACTCTTCAGCAATCCCTCACACTAAGCATGCTTGTAGTGATAGTGGAGAGGAAAAACTCCCTTTGAACCTGAAGAAACTCCAGCAGAACCAGGCTCAGTGTGAGCGGCCATCTGCTGAGGCCGACTGGGGTTCAAGGAGACAGAAGCAGAGATAGAAAATGAAGCAGAAATACAAAAAACAACAGTCAACCAGCTCCACCTGGCTCCGAGCTAGTTCCCATGTCAGCGGATGAAGAGAACACATCCAGTTAGTCACAGTCAGAGAAACAGGACTACACTGGAAAACAGGCCGATCTCCAGCATCTAGAAACAAAGGTGTTGATGGCAGCAGCACAGCTGATATTTCTCTCCAGGATGGAGTCACAGCCAAACAGGAACAGACCAGATGAAGCTACTATGAGAAAAAGCAGAGAGAGCAGAACGTTAGAGATTGAACTAACAGATTCTGCAGAGGGGGAGAATAGAGAGAGAATGAAGCAGGATGATGAAAAAGGGGTCCCTATGTCCTCCAGCAGTCTAAGCCTATAGCAGCATAACTATAGAGATAGCTCAGGATAACCTGAGCCACTCTAACTATAAGCTTTATCAAAAAAGTAAAGTTTTAAGCCTAGCCTTAAAAGTAGACAGGGTGTCTGCCTCACGGACTAAAACTGGTAGTTGGTTCCACAGGAGAGGAGCCTGATAACTTCACATCCCCCGATGGCCCGGGCCGCTCCCTCACCAGGGATGATGGGTCATCTTCCTGGCATACAGCTCCCAGTGGGTCCCAAAATGGGAATTCCCCCCTAGGCATGAGGCCGCCACCATTTGGTCTGAGAGGCTCCCCTGGGCCGTGAAGAAGCTCCGCCCAATGATGTTCACCTGTTATATAGATTATTGATCAAGTGTTCTGAAAAACAAAAAGCATTCTGCTTCTTGGTCCTAGCTTCTTTCTAACTGCCAGTACTATTCAGAAAACACTAATGGCGACCATGGACACACTTCTGCAGGAAGTGTTGTTGCAGATTCTAGGTATTTAGATCGAGACAAAGCTTCTCCATCCTGGGGAAACAGTATCTTTAAGGATGGCTCTGTTAGGAGGCCCATCGGAGCGAAATGTTGAGCTCCTGTTGGGATTAGGTTCATTATTCATTATTCATGTTGGTCCTCAACTAGAAAAACAGGGTTTCTGAAAGGTCATTTTACTGCAGCTGGTCTGTTTTAGTTGGTCTGGTCTCTATCTGTTGGGCTGAATTTGAACACTGTTTAGATATCTGAGCTGAAATAAAAACTATAATCCTATAAGCCAGGGCAGTTTTTATTTTCCGCTCCAGAATAAAGTCAGGTTTTCAGTCAGCTGGAGGTCAGATCCAGCAGAACTGGCCTTTAGAGGATGTTTCTAAGCAGCTCAGTGGGTTTAGAGGAAAACCTGAGATGTTTTCAGAACCACGTCACAGATGAAGAGCAGCAGAGCACCAGCTGCTGCTCATTGTCAACAGAACGGGGCTAAAAAAGGGCCCATCTGCAGCTCACATGTATGCAAATGTCCTCTGAGACCACAGCCTGCCTGCCTGCCTAACAGAACCAGGACACACGGGTTCATTCAGGGGGTGAGAAACCACAGAAATGGCTTTAAAATCAGTGAACTTTCTGGTGCCTATGTTCACACTGATGCCATTTCATCGTCATGTTTGTCCCCCAGAGTCCCTCCTGTTCCTCTGCAGGGCAGAGAAGAACAGAACCGGAGCAGCACAAGATGGCTGCCTGGTTATTTATAGGCCGAGCTGCTGCTTCTGCTGCAACCAGAGACCTGCTAACAGCCGGCCGGTGGGGGAGGGGCGGCGCCATTGTGTGAGTGACACAAAGCGAGCCGCCGATGATGAGGAGCTGCTCTTCTTCTACATAAGAAAGGAGGAGGGGGGGCAGATTTACAGCTTGGAGGGGATTTTTTATTCTGCCATGGAGGGGGGGGGGTCAATATTCATGGAGGGGATTTAAAAAAAAAGGAAAGAGGGGGTTGGGAGATGAAGGCGACGTCTGATTGGCTGCAGCTTCCCGCCCCCTCACGACAAGCCTGTCAAATTGGCCAATCAGGAAGCTCGTCCCTGTTTAAAATATACCAGAAAGAAAAAGGGGGTAAAATGGGGGGAGAGAGGAAAAAACCAGGAGTCAGAGATGATAAATGAGCTGCTGGGGTCGCTGCTCAGCGGCTGCAGTTTGTTAAAACCCAAACATGCTGCTGATTTGAGTCCTTCAGCAGGAAAAAAAACTGCAAACCTGATTATTTTCCGCCTCTGAGCTGCTGATCCCAGATAAACGGTTAATGAACGGTAATCACAGAGCAACCTAGAGCTGCTTTTTTCTCACTTTAGTTTTTATTTAACGCTTTCCTCTGAGAATTACTCTGCAGGGACACCCAGTGGCAGCTGAGGGAACTGCACCATTTTAATTTAATCCAGGGAGAAATCTTCCTGTTTGCTGAATTAAGAGCCTTTAAATGTTCTATTCTATCAATGAAAAACATATTTCAGCTATGGGATAATAGCTCAATGCCCCAGTGGGAGGAACAAGCAGAGGAATGGGAGCAGCAGAGAGGATTCTGGGTGGACGGTTCGTCCTCCCTGAGCTGCAGATCTCCTGCAGCTGCTGCACGTTTGCACTGACCTCGATTTTTCCTTTGCTCTACATGTTCCTGCATGATCTGCAGCGCTCCGCCGCAGACGTGCTCTGAGAGGGAGGGGGAGGGGGGCAGGGTCACATGATTGGGGGGGGCTCCACCCTCCTCAGCCCCTCCCATCCTGTTTTCACTGTGCACAAACAAGGACGGATTACCGCTCATCTGCTCCGTCGCCATGGAAACACTGACCTCACTCTTGTGGTGACCAGCAATCTGGGCCGGTTGCCAGGGCGACGGGCTGCTGGCGGTGCCGGTCGGTTGCCAGGGGTAGCTCTCGCTCTCTGCAGTGTCATCAGAGAACAGAGAGAGATGTTCTCTGGCGGCCAGCAGAGGGCGCAGCACAGGAGGCAGCAGAGATCCACAGTCTGAGGATGAGGAGGTCCAGGCTTTTAACTGCTAGAGAGCCAAACCCCCCCAGGGTCAGGGTCAGCACCAGGCCTTTCCTCTGCTCTCTATCTGCAGATGAAGCTCCTCATTGTGGAGCAGTTTATAGTGGTTCTGCAAACTGTTGCTTCTAAATTAATTCATCTGAAAGATCCAGGACCTCAGCTGCTGCCTGATATCCATGAAGATCTGATCCATAAAGAACATCTTTCTGTTTTTACTCACTTCTAAGATGTAATGTGAACACAGAGTTCATCTGAACGTCTTTACATTTCAGCCTGTAGATCTTTCTAATTTAGCTTTGTAGAACTGGGATCATATATTTTAGAATAAGTTAGTTAGAAAAAAGTTTTCAGCTAAATGATGTATTTTTCAAAAATACTAAATCCACTAGAGGCCTAGAGTTGTCCAGAATAAAACACATTTGCTAAAGAAAATTAATAGTTTATTGTAATATATTGTACATTTTCAATAATTTGTTAGGATGCTAACATCAACATAAAAGGATTCGGTTCCAATAAGATTAAAAGATTGAAGTCACATGAGAAGGAGGTCAGGCGTAGCTAGTAGCTCTATGATAGAGCTGAAAAATCACTTCTCTTTGTTACATTTCTCAGATTTACACCAGAAAACGTAAAAATAAAAGAGGCAAAACAAGGGTGAACATCGATCAAGCTTTCAAGTGTTTGTGGGGACTAAGAACCAAAGTGTCTCAGAAGCCATATGGAGATTCCAACTACTGAACTGGTTCAAAGATAAGGATTAAATCTCTGCTAAAGCTATCAGAAGGTTAGCATCAGTGGAACTATCAACTGGCTGCTAAAGAGTTCAGGATCAGAGTGGATGAGCGTTAATGAAGTAAAATGAAGCAAACTGATGAAAAGGGGTCCCTATGTCCTCCAGCGGTCTAAGCCTATAGCAGCATAACTATAGAGATTGCCTCATAGACTAAAGCTGGTAGTTGGTTCCACAGGAGAGGAGCATAAATCATCAGCCTCCCATTCTACTTTCAGAAATATTAGGAACCACCAGTAAACCTGCAGATTGAGAGTGAAGTGATTTGTTAGGAACAAATAGAATGATCAGATTGAACTGGATTTATCAGGAAAACAGTAAAGGGGAAGCTAAAATGGGATCATTATCTCTCTTTTTAATTTTTTATCAGATCTCTTGCTGCACCATTATTGATCTGTTATTATAAAGAATGAAAAAAGGAACATTTATAAAATATAAAAAATATCTTTTCCATCTATGTATATTTTGAAGTATTCCATGTCTCTATATATTCTGTATTTATGTTTTTCATAGTTTTATTTATTTGTGTTGGTTTATTTGTTGGTATAATCCTATTTTAACTTTATTTCAAAATGGGACATATCAGTAGAGTTGATTGTAATCCTGCTGTTTGAGAAGGTGTTTCTCACAGCTGATGGATCAGTTATCCCCCATAGGGCTCTGCACGCGTCTCAGGTTACATGCATCATGTTACTTGTCGGGTTTAAGGGCATCTCTGAGGACCTGCTGGTTCCTCCAGCCCTTCTCTTGATGTTGCATTAAAACCAGTGACTCACACACAGCACATTTGAGTTGATCAGAAAAGGCAACATGGGTGATAACTGCAGAAAGATGATCATGACCATGGTGTGTGCTGAGCATGTTCTGTTTCCTCCAGGTTCTGCTGGATTTATACCACAATCTTTTGGGTTTATAGCTCAGTTTCCTGCGTTTTCACTGTAATCTCTTGGGTTTTCACCAGGTTTTAGTGGGTGTTCTGGTTTTCTTAGGATGCAGGTAGAGGAGGAAAGAGAAATAATATCAGGATGTTTATATCCAAGCCCAATGCTCCATTACCACTTGTGTCCAACTCCTACATGTGTTAGACATGTCTTTGTCAACACACCTGAATCACATGACCAAGTCAGCAGCAGAACTCAGCAGAACCTCAGTGCATGAGCAGGCTGGAGTTGGACACCTCTGGACAGACTCTGGGTTGTTCTGTTGGCCTCTGAGGGCTGCTTGGATTGGACCTCATGGTCTGTGACTCGACCCAGTAGTTCACCAGATGTTGGACAGAACAGAACATCTGGGAGCGATTCACCAATCACAGGAAGAAATCCTTTTAAATATTTTGACTTTATTTTAACAGTTATTGTTTGCTGGCATGGCGTGCATATTGGATAACAAGTCATGTTTTGGATGGAAACCTGCAGCTTTTCCAGTTGGACCTCTTGGGATCTGACCAAATGAGGCAGAGCCTTCTGCTGCCAGATGATCCTCCTCATTTCCTTACATGTTTACAGCAGATCTCTGCAGCCCAAAGAACCAACGTCACAACTGTTAGCAATGAGTTCTGACCCGAGAAGAACCACGGACCCAACATAAAGTTTACCTGTGATGAATTTTTTTCTGTTCCTTCAAAGCTTCATGTTGGTGAAGAAACAGAATCCGATGGTATCAGAACCTGTCCCGGTACCTGTGGCTTTGGTTCTGACTTTGACCTCAGATGAATTAAATCAAGTTTTGTAGACTTTAAATAATACACAGCAGCAGGGGGATGCTCAAAGATATTCAACTGGGATCATGTTCTGTCAATGGGCTCAAACTGGATCAGAACCAGACTTTAAAACAAACATTTTGAACAAAAATAGACAATTTACCTTAAAAACACGGAATTACACAGAAAAATGCAACGGCTGGACCATCTAGACTCCAGCAGAACCTCTAAACCAGTGTGAATCCAACCCAATAGGCCCAGAACCAATGCTATATATGCCAATGAGAAGAACCGGGTCTTTGCAGAACTTTCACTCTTCCTGGGTTTATCCCACATGAAGGTCAATGTTGCCTTAGAAGATCAAAAACAAGTAAAAAATGTTTCCATTTTGCTTTAATTAGTCGATCCCGGATCAAAACCACCACACAGGAGGCTCTGGTTCTGGTTCTGGTGGATCCATCCTGCTGTCTGTCTCTGAGTGAACATTTCTTCCTCCTCTGATAGCTTCTGGTTCCATGTGATCCAGATAATTAACCTGCTTCTGGCTGACACTCTGGGTCCGCTGGGACGAACCAGAACCAGGCCGCCGTCCCAGTTCAGGGAGCGGAGCCTCACATTCTGCTCCATATCTCCTCCATCATGACCCGTCGTCTCCTGCAGCCGGCCTGCCTCTGGGTCGGTCCGGTTTGGATCCGCCGTGTGACTCAGATCAGACAGGAAGCTGTGAAATCTGACCTCAGATCAGTCAGCTCTCTGCAGAAGGAAACAGGCTGAGCCACAGATTCACTTTCACCTCCGTTCTCTCAGCTGATGCAGCCGGAGGGACTCAAACCTGCAACCTCTCTGCTGCCGGTTTGCTGCACAGAAAAAACCTGCAGATGTTTGATGTTGAAGGTTCATTTTAGGCCTAAAAGCTGCAAAATACGACCCTGATGTAGGTTTTATAGAATAGATCTGATCATATCTGAAGAACCCAGAAGAATGCATGAAAATACATTTTGTATTTGATATGTAAAATATTAGGAATCCAAATAAATGATCAATTTTTTAATCTAAATGAATCAAAGGCTTAATTTTCTGCTGAGACCAAGAGAAGATTGGAGTTTGGTTTCTGTGTCATGAGAGCTGTGGGAAACGCCGCCTCCGGCTGAAACCTGAAGCTCCTTTGTTCCTCCCTGAACATCAAGATCCTGCTCTGAGGTCCAAAATGAAGATCCAACATCAGGTGTTCTGATCCGTCTCTGCAGAATCACACAGTATGAGATCAGTAGAGCAGATAGACAGGCCTGGCAGAAATGGATCCCAGTTCCAATCCCAGAACCAATGCTGACCCAAAAGAACACATTTACCAAAAACATCTCGATGATCTTGAAGAACCAGAAAAATGTTTTTCTGTGGAATGATGAGACAACAGTGGAGCTGGTGTTTAACCTGATGCCTCTGGTGTTAAACTGAATTAGAACATCGTAGCTGCAGTCAGCACGGTAGTGGTGATGTGATGCTCTGGGCCTCTTTTGCTACTCCAGGAAACGGACCATGTACGTTCTGTGGCCTTAAACCAGGCCTCCCTTTGGTTCTAAGCAGGAGATTAAGGCCCACCTCTCAATAAGGCAAATTAGGGTTCTAAAGTGGCCTAGTCAAAGTCTGGACGTAAGACTGGTTTAAATTCTTTCAGGATGACCTCTACAGGCTGTTGCCGTTAACAACCAGTGCCACTCACTGCCCCCCTTCTAGCCCAGAACCCATCATAACTTTTTTTCCCTGAATTTTGCTGCATATGAAGCCAGTAGATTAAACATTGATGAACGGTGAGCCGAGAAGGAATGCAAAGCTTTAAAAAAGTTGCTCACAGAAGCAGTATAGTCATGAGAACAAAACCTAAAATAGAACATAGAAATTCTGTGATCTCATCTCAGCACAGCTGAAACCAAAAACAGCATTGATTCTCAAATAAGCAATAAACTAAAAACTGTAAAAACAAAAATCGATCGTAGAGACCTTTCAGTAGCAGTTTCTGTGCAGCACATATTGCCATAAAACATGTAGTTTGTATTATATCATAATGAAAGAGCCCATAACAGGAGCCAGGACCAGTTGAACAGGGGCACTGGGCCCCGCTGGCGCCTGTCTAGAACTGGCCATGCTCAGAATGTAAACTCAATGAAATGTCTTTTTTAAGGTGATGGTGAGTAAAAACATCTCAGGCTGCAGGTCAGTCTTCCTGCTAAGTTAGATTCATGCTGGTGAAGATTCTCAGTCATCAGGTCATTAATGTTTGGGGTCGGCTTTGTTAGCCTGCAATGCCCCATACCTGTCTATGTCTCTTTAATGACACCCCTTTCAGGCTGATGGGGTGGGGGGGTTAAAGTCCAGCCAGGTCCTCTGAGGAGCTGATTGGGGGAAGCCACAGGGCAGAGTTTACAGGTGGGTGTTAGTGGTGCAGCAGGACTCCGTCACAGACAGTAGAGCTGCCATTCTAACTGGGTTTAATGGCTCCGCCTTCATTCAGAGGAGGTGGTTCTGAAGAACCCGGTGGACCTAAAGGTTCTGGAATGTAGCAGAAGTCGTCCTCCAGACTGAAAGCAGCTTAGAGTTCTGGGTTCAAGTGTTTTGGTTCCATTAAATCAAGTCCAGCTTCACAGAAAGCAGCTCCTTGTTCTCTTTTTCTAAACTGAAACAGAAACAGTGAACCTGTTGGAGGCGGACCGCCAACTTTAAATGCTTCATTTCTCCTTTTTTAGGTTTTTTTTCAGTTAGAGTCGATCTAACTGCAGACGCAGCTTCCTTCTGTCAGGAGAGGAAGAACAAAGCAGGATCTGAGGATGAAGAGGTGACAGCTGCTGATTGTGAAACCTGAGCCAGGCCTGGTTAATAAGCTGCTGTCAGGGTCCAGAGCAGCGTGAAGGGAAACAGGCTGGCTGTAGTTTTACTCTGATCTCGCCTCACTTTCACTCCTCAGCCTCATGAACTGTTTCTGCTTCTGCTTTTAGGCTGCAGACAAAAACAGGAAGTGATCCGCTGTTTCAGGCCCTGCAGGCCTTCTCCTGCAGTTCACAAACACTTCCTCAGAAACTCCCCCGACCCCCCCAGGCCTCGGCAAATATTCAGTTTTTTTAAAACCAGAAGGAGGAGAGTTCAGCCTATTGCAGGAACACATGTGTTCACATGTAGAAAAACAGGCTGTCATTTCTGCCCCTGCAGGAGGACGGCTGCACCGCGCCTGCTTTTCAAAGAAATTCTCCAGAAATACATTTCTGTTGCAGCAAAGAGGCTGATGGCTGTCCTGGAGGGGGCGCTGATTCACAGATGGGTTATTTAAAACACAAACGCATTCAAAAAAAGGGAAGAATGAGACTTTTTACTACTAAGATAAGACTGAGAACGAGCTTATAGAACAGAAAAGACAAAATGAACATTTCAGATTTAGTTCCACTTTCACCTCCTGTTTGCAGAGAATTTTATTTCAAGCAGATTAATGATCAGTTGATTGTATGAGGAAGTTTGTCTCACTTCTTACAACTCATCACACCGAAGGACACAGGAAGAAATCTCCTACAGAATCTTGACCACACTGTGGCTCTCCCTTTCTTATACCTCATCCAAAACACTTAGCTTATCCTGAGATATTTTCTGCATTTGTGCTGCTATAGGCTTAGACTGCTGGATCATAGCAGCTTCATCTCCATCCTGTAAAGTAATATCAGCTGTGCTGCTGCCATCAACACCTTTGTTTAAAGATGCTGGAGATCTGCCTGTTTTCCAGTGTAGTCCTGTTTCTCTGACTGTGACTAACTGGATGTGCTCTCTTCATCCTCTGACATGGGAGCTCCTTGAACCCCAGTGGGCCTCAGCAGATGGCCGCTCACACTGAGCCTGGTTCTGCTGGAGGTTCTTCCTGTTCAAAGGGAGTTTTTCCTCTCCACTGTCGCTACAAGCATGCTTAGTGTGAGGGATTGCCTTCAAGGCAATGAGTCGATGTAATCAGCTGGTTTGCTTTAGACAGAAATCTTTGAACCAATCTGACTGGATGATCTGGTTGAATTGTCTCTGTAAAGTGCCTTGAGATTAAATGTGTTGTGAAATAAATAAACTTACTTGAATAGAACCTAACCGGGCCCAGTACTGGAGAACACTGGCTTGAGCTGCAACTCCGGTCCAATCCAGCTTTATTTTTTTTATAGCACTTTAAAAAACACTGCTGCACAAAAGCAATACATACAAATACAAATATCTTCAAACACACTAGAAATGATTAACAACAATATAAAAATAAGTAAAAACATTACAGAATATAAAGGAAAAAAACATCCAATCTACCGACATCATTTGGGGGATCCAGTTCCCTCTGAGCTTAAGCTTTGTTTTAGGAGTTCACTGGAGTAACTGGTCAGGTGACCTAAGGGAAGGAAGCAGTAATACGGATGTAGATATCAGAGAAACATGGTGCTGGAAGCACATGGTGAAATGAACTTAAAACTCAGGAGGTATTTACCATCTACATTAGAGACATGAATAAAGCAGCAATCAGCTGGACTCTCATCCACCCCTAAACATTATGCTCTGATATGATCACAGAAAAACGAAAAAAACAAACAAACCCAAACCTGATTCCAATGCTCTCAGAGGTAAATGCAGGTCAACTAAGCTCTGAGGCACTTTTAGCTAAAGGACAAAGGCTCCGTCTGAATAGTATGAATCACTAAAGCCAGACGTACACTGCACAATATTTCCAATTGTTGCACGCAGCTACAGCTCACACTGTACGACTAAACTGCAGGGTTTAAAAGTTCACAGCTCACCATGTTTGTTCTCACGCTGTGCGACCCGACGCTCTGATGAGACATACCTGCTCACACTTTACGTCTAAAAACCAGGTGGGACGTCAATCCGGAAGCCAAACGAGTAAAAGGGGAATTTCAAGCTCACTAGAGTGAAAAGCGCTGCCTTGGCTATTTGTGCAAAATTGTGGTGAAAACCCTAAAAAGAAAAAGGCGACAAAGTATTTGGACAAAGACATGGCTGAGCAAACGTGGCTACTACAGTCTGTCAATTTTACAGAAAGAACTGCGTTTCACTCGCACCCCTGCCATGCTTCTGTGTTTTCGTCTGACAGGAAGACGAAGAATCCTTGTTTACGCACTGAGCAGTTTGTCCACGACCACCTAATCACGATTCTTGATGGGGAGGTGGTGGTGAGAGTCTGATTGCACCTCGTTACCCCCTGTACACTACACCACGCACCATCAGGCTGAAAGTTGGCCGATCAAAAAATTTTCTGGAGAATTGGGCCGAAAAGGGCAAAAAGTTGTACAGTCTATGCCCAGCTTAAGCATGCTTATTCCAAGCAGGTATGTGTCAGCAGTGGTCTAAATAGGCCTGGCAGTAAGGAAGGAGCTAGGAAAAGGAAGCAGGAAGCTTCCTATCATAGTTCAGTTAGCTTAGCGACTTCCTGACCTTTCTAGCCTCCACTAGGAGCTATACAGTTGCCCACAATCCTTTGCATGACAGGACATATAGGTACATCCCACTTCATAGCATGTCTGTGAAGTTTGGGATTTTAAAATGAGGGAAATGTTGCAACATCTGCTGCAAATATTCTGACTATTCATTATGTTTGAAGACGTTGACAAGAAATAACCACTTGTCAACCAATTGCAAACTACAATCAGTTAATCAGATTTTGACTTGCGATGCTAGAGACAATGCAGTTTTAGGAGGCAGATGAATTTGTTTCTGCTATTTATTTCATAGGTGAGATTTACGAGACACTGCTAATATGGGAAGATGGCGGGAAAAATGCCTTGTGGCAATTAACTGACATAGTTAAGTAGTGTGTCGCAGTGAGCTTGTTGCAGATATTTTTGATTTATAGCCAATATTGAAGCGCGGTCTGCGCTATGTTATTCCACGCCACAACGCAAGAGGGACAATCAGGAACCAGCTGTGGGTCTATTTACGGCCGAGGCGGTGAGGAAGGGGGGCAAGTTTGTGCGACAACGGAGGGACATGAGGTCCAAAAAGAGGGGGGATCCAGGTGGAAAAGCGTCCCAGCGTTCTCGCACACCTCACTCTTCTAGCTGGTCCATCTTCACCAGTCATTTTCCACAATGGCGATAAGGAAGATTTGACCAATCAGAGGCCTCCTGTCTGCAGCACTGTCTGTGGTCACCTACAATTTCGGACTAAGTGCCGGACCAATAGACTTAAGAACTCTTTTGTCCCCCACGCCATCAGACTGTACAACACCTCACTGGGGGCGAGGAGGCGACACAGGACAGGGGGAAAAGGGAAGGAGTAGCACTTTAACACTTGTATTTTTTTTTTTCTGTGAATGCCATATTTATTTGTATTAGTATTTTGCTTAATTTTAATTTAATTTAACTTAATACTTTTTTGCCCTGTAAGCTGCTGGTAACCTTAATTTCCAGAGGGAGTCTTCCCAATGGATCAATAAAGTTCTGTCTAAGTCTAAATGTTGAATGGTCAATATTATTACCTTTACCGTTAATATATAGTAGAAATTTTACACATTCAGTAATATCACATGGGATGGTATGGGGGGGAAGGTCATTTAAGAAGGGGGATGCCATCCGCCCATCATCCCCTCGAGTACTGTCTAAAGACATCCTTTGATTTAGCTTATTAATACCACCAGGATAGTCAGAAGAGGCTTTGAAAAAGTTGTGAATGGCTGTGTTTTCCACTTCCTCATGAGCTTGCTGTTTGTGCTAACACACAAATGAAAAGCAGCACAGAATATAAAAGCTGCATCATTTCTGTGTGGACTGAACCTTCATCAAGCATATACTCCATTAACACTACCCTTGAAAAACCTTGCTGAGACCGGTCCGAGCTCAGTAACGGAGATAACTAATCGTGTGTAAATGGAAAGCAAACTGAACTGAACCGAACTAGACCCAACCGGACCGAGCTAACTGCAGACCAGTTCCAGAGGTGGGCTCGGCTCGGTTTTTCCCTGGCTCGGTTCTCTGATAACAAGAGCGCATGAGCAGAACGAGTCATCTCCGTCTGGATGCACATCCCGTTTCACACTCCATTCCAGTAGATGGCGGTAATGCCCCTCCGGAAGTTGCTTGCCAACCAACACAAAACAGAAGAAGAAGAACTTTTAACAACTATAAACGTCCATGAAAGGTTGCCGTCTTCGCCTGACCCTCCGCAAACTCCGAAGTACAGCAATAATAATCAAGCATAACTTTCTGAAGGTGATGGGTGCCGCCATTTTGATTTGCTGATTCCCTCCTTCTTCGTCTTCTTCTTCTTGTGTTTTATGGCGGTTGGCAAACAACTTTTGGTACATTACCGCCACCAACTGCTTGATTTCCTTCTTCAATACTGGCAGTAATACCGCAGATCGTCACTAGGAGGCGAGGAGTCGAGGAACTGAGATAGCCTGATGTGTAAACGGTCGTCAGAACCGAGCTCGGACCGGTCTCGGCATGGATCGGTTTTTCAAGGGTAGTGTAAATGGGGTAATTATCAGCCCCTTAGGCTGAATGCTGCTTGGTCACAGCACAGTAGCCAGGGGCTCCTTTCCTACCCTGGATAGTGCTTTTACTGTTGGCCTCGCGAAAGGTGGCCTAGGACCTAGGAACAGGAGGTAGGAGCTACAATCAGAGCAATTCAGAAGGAGTTGAATAGCTCTTAGGATTTTGTTGTTCTGCAGTTTGTTTCAGA
>NW_015151665.1:194490-198135 GCF_000732505.1 Cyprinodon variegatus
TGTGGATTTGTATTGACTATGGATATGCTGACCTGATGGGGTATGCTGGTCTGATGGGGTATGCTGGTCTGATGGGGTATGCTGGTCTGATGGGGAATGCTGGTCTGATGGGGTATGCTGGTCTGATGGGGTATGCTGGTCTGATGGGGTATGCTGGTCTGACAGAACACCGGCTCCAAGGGATCTGGGAACCTTGTAGCTAATCTGGACTCAGCTAGAACATGTCGTCCATATCAGGAACCGTTGAGTCCTTCTTTCGTGGTAAAATTAGTAACATTACATGACAGAAAAATATACGGAAACTATTCACAGCCTCTTCCTCATTGCTGAAGATGTGCTGCAGGTGGTTTAATTGTCAGATTCAGAGGAACCAACAGACAACTTTTCCACAGTACACCCACACCTGAAGGATCTGGGTGTGACAGGTCTGGGTTCTGCTAACTCCCAATTTCTCCAAACCATTTCCTTACATGTAATTTATTTTTTAAGTTTAGTTAGTCATTTTAAATTTAATCCTGATTAAAGATTCAAAATCAGCACTTTTATTCATCTTTAAACAGGATTTGCTCATGTGTTGGCTTCGTTATCTGTAATAAGGCTGTAATTATAAGAAATACTTGAAAAGTCTGGATATTTTTGTGATTTTCTTTTAATGAATCAATTTCATCTGCAGAAAAAAGTTTAGCTGACCTTTGACCTTGACCTATGCTTTTACAGAAATGGAAAACAAAACCTAACGGGAGCCAGACACACGCTAGGTTCATGAAAATTACAATAGAAATCCTCCCACATTTCAAAAAATGATGAAATAACTGGAAAATAAACAGAAAGGCATTAAAAATACAAAAATATTCATAAAATATGATTAAAAAAGGTATTTCAAAATTGATTAAAACAATGAAGATAGATTTACAAATTACAATAAAAAATATTTTGCTTTTAGAAATCAAATCAAAGGAAAAAGACAATTAATTGTAAATATTATTGATACATATAATTATATATATTATATTGATTGTTGTTCTTAATAACTGTTTAATGTATTGTTATTTTATTAGCTGTTCAGTCTCTTTAATTTGAATTTAAAAATGCATCAATCCAAGAATATAAATTGACTTTGGAGAGTTTATACGTAAATACCTTTATAAATGTGTTTAACTGTAGTAATGACTGTCTATTGTCTGAATCTCCTAATATTAATGTGCAGACGTGCATAGAGCAGCCTGACTCCTTTAATTAGAAGGCGGCCCCCCTGAACCCCCCTCCCCCTGCAGCCCTGAGGGAGCGAATGGTGGATGGATGGATGGCGCTCTGCAGAGATCTCAGAGGAAATGAGGCGGGAGAAGGAGGGAAGAAAATAAATAAAAAGAGGAACTCTTAAAGATCCTCACATATCAATGAAATCTTTCAGAGAGAAAAGTTTTCATGTTTGTTCAACAAATCAGATTTTTATTTGTTTGGATGTTTCTCAGGGCTCTGCCTTCGCCCTCATCACCTCCTCCTCCTCCTGCTGTCTGGGCTCCATGTATGGTCTGAGGGGAAACTTCTCAAACCCCCAACCACCAGAAAGCCTCCAGCGGGGAGGGACTCCACTTCCTCCGAGTCTCAGAGGGCGAGTCCGGTATTTTTAGAAAGGCAGACTTACTGGCTCTTGTGAAGAAGGGCGTGTGTGTTTGTGGGAGTGTTTTTCTTTCTCTCTGGGAGGAGAACCTGACAGTGATAGATGGATCATCATGTCTCTTCATGTCGGCCTCGACTCGCTGCTGAATCAGCTGCTGAAACTCTGGAAAAACGGAGCAAAGCAGCTCCCCTCCTACTGTACCCACTGTAAAGCAACAGCCCCTCTTTAACTTATTAGGCAGGGGGTTTTATGAAAATCTGTTGTGCTGCTGCTCTCCTGTGCTTTCCATGTCTGGTTTCTCCTTTCAGAGGGGAATTTCCCACCCGTGGAGATGAAAGTTTGCCCCCAGAGACGTACGATAAGGAGCTTTGGAGGCTTTTCTCCAAACAAAGACATTCAAATGTAGCAGAGCTTGTAGTGAGCTATGGGGTCACCTGCAGACGGTTTCCATTCAGTCACATTTTTAGAAACAAACCGGCTCTGAACCCGTTCATTTACATCCAGACCTTTAAGAAGCCAGGTGAATTAAAATCAAAAGTGGATGTGAAACTGGTTTTGCATCGGCATGTTCACAAGAAGCAGCTTTCATTTCCTCAAATCAACGTAGCAGCCGATAAAAAAGCCTAAAAGCAAAAAACGAGAAAGTAACAGAGATGGGAAAGTTTTCTTTGTTGATGGAGAACCGTTCTGTAATGAAACTAGAGCGTTCGGTAATACACCCAGAAAAAACTGAAACCCAGCAGTAAATAAGGAAAGCTAGAGAGCGAGGACACTGGAAACCAGTCAGTCCACAGCAGGCATGAGGAACCTTCAAAGCTGCACCCCCCCCACCTCCTTCACAGGTTGACAGGATCCCCCGAGGCGTTAATGAGAGGAATGGGACGTGTTCTGGACAGATCCCAACAGGATTACTGAACCAACACTCTCATACTGTCTCTCTTTCTTAGCCGAGGGCTTTCAGAGGTGCTGTGACACATTTGTGATTTTAAACAGTGTAGAAATGTTCCTAAATAACTGTTAAATGGATCCCTCCACGTTCAGCTTGGTGCTTATCAGCCTCACACGCCAGATCGTTCAACACAAACTGATTTTAAGGCGCTTTCAGAGCTCCTCTCAATCTTTGCGATCAACAAATTTAAATGATTCAATCTGTTATTTCATTTATCCCACTAGGTTCATGGCTAAAACGTCTGATTCTTGGGCTTCATCACATCAACGATGGCAACAAAGAACTAGGCTTTATTTGCTCATGTTTGAAATGTTAAACTTATTTGGTTGACGCCAAATAAACGAGGAAGGTTTGTGGTAAATTCTATCTCCTATCTAAAATAGAACACCATTTTTAAAAGTTCCACCATCCTGGTTTTATTCAATATACAATATACAGTATACAAATCAAACATAAAATCAATGCCTTAAACAAAAAAAATGAATGCCTCTTTCCGACTGTCCGAAAAACCAGTTTAAACCCGGGAACAATGGGCTTTCAGTGGCAATGGGAACAGCTTTCTGACCCGTCTCTACCCAGGTCAAACGACTCGGCAAGCAACCCGCGTCAAAAATCTCCTCAGCTTTGACCGGCATGCTGTGGGAACCCCAGAACTGGGATGACCCGTTAAATGATGTGACACCATTTAATGCAAAGTATGAACACACTGTAGCAGTCGGGTCTGATCTAAGAAGCTGAAACAACTCTGTTTACATTCAATAAACACGTAGCAGCTCTGCTGAGAGGGTTTCAGACAGATAATGGATACAATAAAGGACACTGACTACGCCCTGGGTAGAAAAACCAGGGTTTTCAGTGGGAAAGCAGCTATTGGGTGGTATTGATTGTTAGGGGGCCTGCAATTATTAACATTAGCTTTAACCGATTAAGCTGATTAAACTCAGCTAACCAGCTAAAAACAGGCAACCAAGAGTAAAATGCACAAATCTATTCTGTTCTTTGGGTTTTAACATCATAGTTTGGTCAATTCAATTCAGTTTATTTCTATAGCTCCAATTCACATCATGTCATCTCA
>NW_015151665.1:198815-214079 GCF_000732505.1 Cyprinodon variegatus
TATTATGTTCCATTTAACTAGCTACACTGGAAGAAATCAAAATCTAAATATTGCATTTGCTAAATAGTGCATTTGTTCTTGAATTGAGGAGGTAAGTAAGACAGTTTTCCAATGGAACAACACAATTTACATGTAAAATAAGAAAAATAATTGTATTGTTTTGCTTCAATTGTATGTTATCTAATTTTCTTATTTTAAGAGAAAAAGTACCCATTCCATTGGCAGATAATCTTATCTAAATGCTCAAATTGAGGCTAAATTTAGTACATTTTGACTTATTTCCAGATGGTTTTGCACTGTAGCCCGGTTTATAAGCTAGCTTAGTTTAGGTGAAGATAGCTAAAACAGAAAGAAGAGGCCCTGAACAAGTACTAGCTAAGGTTCAAACTACAGTGGCCAGACGTCCCCGATTTCCTGGCACAGTCCCCGTTTTGGACCACCTGTCCCCGGCTAAAGCTGTCCCTGGAAATGTCCTCGATTTTACCCTTTTATGAATAAGGTGGGTAAATGTAGCGTGACCAGTGATATTACAGTAGAAAGCAGCCCCCTCCGCAGACACTCTGCTGCACCTCTCCCAAATTGTAGCTGACCGCAGACGGTGCTGCAGAAAGGAGGCCATCTTGTTTTGCTTTTATGACCGAAATTGTGGAAAACAACTCATGAAGATGGACCCGCTAGAAGAGCGAGGTGTGCGAGAACAGGAGACCATTTTTCCACCTGGATGCCCTCCCTTTTTCGCTCTCATGTCCGTCCGTTGTCGGACAAACACGCCCCCACTTCCTCACCGCCTCGGCCGTTTCTAGACCCACAGCGTATAGCACAACGACGCTCAAAACTGAGCATAAATCAAAAATGTCTGCATCAAGCTCACTGCGACACACTGCTGCGGGGAGTATAAGCAACCCTTAGGGGAGAGCCCAGACATAACAAGATAACAAGAGCGCATGAGCATAACATGTCATCTCCGTCTGGCTGCACATCCCGATTCACACTCCATTCCAGTAGATGGCGGTAATGCCCCTCCGGAAGTTGCTTGCCAACCAACACAAAACAGAAGAAGAAGAACAACCCTCCGCAAACACCGAAGTACAGCATTAATAATCAAGCATAACTTTCTGAATTTGACGGGCGCCGCCGTTTTGATTTGCTTGATTCCCTCCTTCTCCGTCTTCTTCTTCTTGTGTTTTATGGCGGTTGGCAAACAACTTTTGGTGCATTACCGCCACCAACTGCTTGATTTCCTCCTTCTTCGTCTTCTTCTTGTGTTTTATGGCGGTTGGCAAACAACTTTTGGTGCATTACCGCCACCAACTGCTTGATTTCCTCCTTCAATACTGGCAGTAATACCGCAGATCGTAATTANTCGACTCATTGACTCTTCAGCAATCCCTCACACTAAGCATGCTTGTAGCGACAGTGGAGAGGAAAAACTCCCTTTGAACAAGAAGAAACCTCCAACAGAACCAGGCTCAGTGTGAGCGGCCATAAAAGGCCAGGAAACACTGCATAAAATAAAATTAAAAGGTAAAAATTAAATTTAGGAGACTGTTAATGTCTACTTGCTGAATTAATATTTGCTTAGTTTATGAGTTGCTGCTATGACTAAAGATATCCTATTTAAATTGATGTTAATTAGTTTATTATTTGTGTTTGAACGTTTCTATATTTATTATGTTCCATTTAACTAGCTACACTGGAAGAAATTAAAATCTAAATATTGCATTTGCATTTGCTAAATAGTGCATTTGTTCTTGAATTGAGGAGGTAAGTAAGACAGTTTGCCAATGGAACAACACAATTTACATGTAAAATAAGAAAAATAATTGTATTGTTTTACTTCAAGTGTATATAATCTAATTTTCTTATTTTAAGAGAAAAAGTAGTCATTCCATTGGCAGATAATCTTATCTACCTGCTCAAATTAAGGGTAAATACACTTAATTTAATACATTTGGACTTATTTCAGCCGCTTGTATCCGGGATCACGTTCTTTCGGTCATGACCCAAAGCTCATGACCATAGATGAGGGTAGGAACATAGATCGACCGGTAAATCGAGAGCTTTGCTTTTTGGCTCAGCATAATAATCATAATGTGTACGATGAGATTCTAATACCCCATTTACACTACCCTTGAAAAACCGTGCCGAGATCGGTCTGAGCTCAGTAACTGAGATAACTTATGGTGTGTAAATGGAAAGCAAACTGAACTGAACCGAGCTAGACACAACCGGACCGAGCTAACTGCAGACCAGTTCCAGAGGTGGGCTCGGCTCGGTTTTTCCCTGGCTCGGTTCTATGATAACAAGAGCGCATGAGCAGAACGCGTCATTTCGTCTGGCTGCACATCGCGATTCACACTCCATTCCAGTAGATGGCGGTAATGCCCCTCCGGAAGTTGCTTGCCAACCAACACAAAACAGAAGAAGAACAACAACCCTCCGCAAACAACGAAGTACAGCATTAATAATCAAGCATAACTTTCTGAATGCGACGGGCGCCTTCTTCGTCTTCTTCTTCTTCTGTTTTATGGCGGTTGGCAAACAACTTTTGGTGCATCACCGCCACCAACTGCTTGATTTCCTCCTTCAATACTGGCAGTAATACCGCAGATCGTCACTAGGAGGCGAGCAGTCGAGGAACCGAGATAGCGTGATGTGTAAACGGTCGTCAGAACCGAGGTCGCCCTGGTTAACTGATCCGAGCTCGGACCGGTCTCGGCATGGCTCGGTTTTTCAGTGTAAATGGGGTAATAGTGTGGGAAAAGTAGAAGCAGAAGTAGAAGTAGTGCGGCAGGTAGAAGCAGCTACAAAGAAAGGAAGATAGGGAGGGAAGAAGACAGGGAAGTCTGAATGACCAGATGGCACTAATAAACACTATCCATTGATTAATTTGATTAATCTTAGGACACAGGAGAGGCACATTCCTGGGTTTTACTTTTGGTTTTTGTTTTTAAAATAATAATAAAGCATCACTGTCCCCTTTTCCTATTTTACTTTTGATTATATAATAATACGTTTTACTTCTTCATACCCCTTTTCAGACAATTTCCATTCATCAATGTCATTTCTCTGACTGTATATACTGACAGGTTTATTTGGTGGAGGGTTTTGTTTCTATTTATGTTCAGGTAAATTTAGTTAATTTGGAAAATGGCGGTTGGTTTGGTGTTAACTAGTCTTTATGTGCGTATTTGGTTGATTCATTTATTTTCATTGGTCAAATTGTCCGTCTGAAATTGTCTGAAATAAATTCCTATTCCTGATTCATTCATTCATTCATTCATTCATTCATTCATTCATTCATTCATTCATTCATTCATTAATTCATATGTATTTATTTTTTATCTAAAAGCTGGAAATGTCCCCAGATTGGATTTCAGAAATCTGGTCACCTTAGTCCAAACACTATTTTAATCATTGTTTTCTTCAAAATACAGATTTTATCAAGTTTATGTAAACATTTTTTTTGGCTGGTAAAATATGAAGGCTTTTATTGTCTAGCTTTTCAAGCTGTTTATTTCTATGGTTCTCCAGCCTCATGCTAAGTTAGGCTAATAGCTGCCGATCTCAAATTCATAGCTAATATCAGATGATTTATTTGATTTGTCCTTTTTTATTTTTTTTTTTTCAATTTAAACTCCTAAGTTTAATGTGACCTAAAAAATGACAGTTTTAAGATTGTTTTTCGCTGCAGGAACAGCAGGCCTGACCAGAGGCACTGAAAGCTCTTATTGTTTAGTTTTTTTTTTATCAAGTTGTCTACTATCTAATTCACTGTCAGCAGATCTCTGTATAAATTAATAAAATAATTAATAAAAGAATAAATCATTTATGTAAAAGTTTAGCTCTGCTACTTTCTGTCTCTTTAATTCTTAGCAGAATGACCTTCAGCTTTTTTTCCCCTGAATGTTTTCCAACATTGACCTCCGTGCTCCTGAGTGTCATGTTGACCATCTGAACATGACTGAACTCTAACCGTTGTTGATTCAGCCCGCTGTGAGTCAGCAGCACTGAAATACTTTCATTTTCTGCTCTGAATCCAGTAAAACTTTACCGTTAAACATGAATTCTCTGCATCATTTTGCATTGATAGAGCCTCCAAACTGGGATTACACTGGAAACCCGAAGTTTGTCAGGATGATAAATTGATTTTTCCCCTTTTTTTTCATTGAAACACATGAAACCAGATTTTGAGTCCAGATCCAGCCCAAGCTGCAGCTCCACTCCGGGCTTTCTGTCCTCCCGCTCAGCCTGCTTCCCTCAGCAGGCAGCCATTTCAGGAGCTGCACAGAGGCCCTTCATCACCATCATGGCAGAAACAAAAGCAGCCCTTTGTCTGCAGCTTCACATCCACGTGCAGCATTCACATTTATGGCCCGACGGCCACTTTCACACTTGACCTGCAGACTGTTGCAAATACACACGAACACAGCGGCAGATGGGCTTTCTACACTTTCGAAACCGGGACATGAGGCTGCAGATTCATGAGAGGAAAGGTCACCTAGAAACACACTGACCCTGCAGCTTCCTTACAATCCATCCAAATCCAATCTAGACGAGACTTTTATTCTGAAAAGTGAAAGGAAGAAATATCCTTGAATATCTCAGAGTTTTAGGCAAGGACACATTAAGAGACAGTTAAATTGCCTCCTCTGGTTTGTACATATTTAGAGGTCAGGATGTTTCAGTATTTAAATAAAACAAATGTGAAATAAATGAGCAATCCCTTCTTTTAGGAGAATGTTCCTGTTGTTTATTGACCTCGGGGGGCATTTTACTGCCTTCATCGTCACCTTCTTTACAGCCCTGCAGTGACAGTTAGAACCTACTTCCTGCATGACTTTCTGACCTGAATCCAATAGAAACAATTTGGAGGGAAAAAAGAAAGCCTCTCTACTTTTACGATATGGAAACGCCTTCACACACCCCCCCATACACACAAATAAAGGCCATCCCATATCAAAGGAGTGTTTGATGTCAGTCTGTGTGGGCCGGCTTGGGGGAGGAGGGTGAGTCGGAAGGGGGACAGACAGACGACAGCAGATAAGAAGTGGACGGGGGGGCAGAGAACAGCAGGAATGCAAAGCCTACACAGTTGCACCACTCTGAATGGAAACACTGTACTTTGACCCACACAGGCAGGCATGCTGGAAACACTGCAGTCCTGCTGGGGACCTCTGCAGGCTGCAGCTGGTATTACCGTCAGCATGCACAAATGGTAAGTTTCCACTCAGAAGGCTGCATTTTAATGCTCTCTGTGCATTAATAAGCTCCTCACAGACCAACAAAGGCTCTGTCACGGTACAGTTGGAGCCTTTATGAAAATCAGATTGTTTCACATTGGATCCCTCCTCAGAATCGGATCATTTTACTGTTTGTGGAGCGTCGTCTCATGTTTACCAGCAGCTTATCTGCTCTGTCCACAGATAAATACCTTAGTTTCCTCACTGAAACCCTTATCCATTCATCACCACATTCTTCTGCAGTGTAAACTGATGCAACATCAACAGGCTCAGGGTGAACGAGTTTGACCAGATGCACCAGCTGTTATCTATTCTATAATATCTATAAGATCAATTCTGTTACATCAGATTACATCCAACTAGACCAAACAATACTTTCAGATGAACCAAGCTTGCTTTTGATCCAAAATAAATAAATGTTGCTTAAGTATAACCTTCCCTGATTATGTTTTCATCTTAAATCTACATGATATAGCCCAAACAAATTTATAAAAACATCACTGGAGCATCAATATTCACGCCCTCTGACTGTCCTCCTAAAATAGTCTGGAGTCCACATGATTGGACCTGATTTGATAAAAAGATCTCCAAACTGGCAGTTCTCAGAGAGGCAGTTTGTCCCAACACCGACCTGGATAAGGATCTGAAAACAGTTCAGGAACGTTGTGCTTCCAGAGAAGCCACATGGTCGCATTAGTGGGATATGGAGGAAGTTTGGAACCATCAGAACCCAGCTCAGGTCTGCTCACCTGACCAAGCTAAATGAATGGTGAATGACTGATGGAGATAAGAACCATCCAGATCATTGCTCATGTTTTCCACTAATCACCCCAGTGTCTCATAGCAGCTCAGTAAATACAGCTGGGAGCATCAAGGAGATGATTGGACCACAAGGAACTAAGTTCTCTGTGTAATGTTGGGAAAAACCCAAGAACTTCTCATAATTTGACAGAAACTATCCATACTATGAAGCACGGGAGTGGCTGCATTATGCCCTAGGTCTTTTTCAACAGGAACTGGATACTCTATTACCCCTCTCACACTGGCCAAAAAAAACAGTTTAAACCCAGGAACCATTGGCTTTTGGTGGCAGTGGGAACAGCTCAGTGACATGTCTCTACCAGGGTCAAATGACTCGGACGGCAACCCGTATTAAAATCGCCTTGGCTCTGATTGGAATGCTGTGGGAACCCCAGAGCTGGGTTGACCTGCTAAATTACGTGACACCATTAAAAAAACGTTTGGACATCAACTCACCGAGCCAGTCACTTCTGAACCAACAGGCCAAAATAACTCTGTTTACGTTCAATAAACACAGAGCAGTTCTGGTGGGAGGGATACTGACAGAGGGAAACAAGAAGGCACACTGACTACACCCTGGCTTCCTTCCATGTTGATCTCCATTGTTTACTTCCCTGATTTCGATTGCACTGGTGACATTCTCATCACCAAAACAGCGTTATGGTGTCACCAGTCACATAGCGGGGGGATTACAGAGCCCAGGCAGCTGCTAGCGAGAGGTTAGACCAGCTTTTATTGCCAATCGGAAGCGAGCCAAATGCCAACTGTTAGCAGGTCGACCCATGTTTGAAAAACATCCGTTAACCCGCTATTTTCAGTGGAAAAGAAACTAATGAGTGCTCTATGCTGCTGTGTGTTTGATACTCAGACTAAGGTGACATATGTGACCAGGCCAATAAAGAGGTGGACAAGTGTAATAAATCTAAATAATAGTTCTAGAAAGATGTTAAATTGGTCTATAATGACTCCAAATGGAATCCAATGTTTTTTTAATAAAGTCATCCCAAAGTTCATGTGTGATTCTTAAGGACAGATCCTAAGGGCAACATCTGACAATGCCCAGGTGTTAGGTCTGTCTCTTTGCTAAAAGTTTTTTATATTAACAGATGTGTTTATTTGGTCTTTTCTGTCAATGCAATGCGTAAAGTGTCAGAAATCCCTTAAGAGTTTTTTCAGTAAAGAAACATACATCCCAAATGTTTCTACTTGATTATCTAAATAAGTATTTTTCACTCAACGTTTCAATGTTGAACTTCTACTAACGTTCGGAATTGGCTTATTATGTGTTTATCTAAGGTAGTAAAATATTTAGAGGAGGCAGTGAGGAATATTTTACCCAAGATGAGTTAATTAGTTAATAAACTAGTAAATAAAGCTATAGAAGAGCTTTTGTTCTTATCAAAGCTCCATATTCAGCCACAGGCTAAACTACTTTCTTTGACTGGCTAATTGTGTTTTAAGGATAATTCATTAATTAACAATTATGTTAAGTCTTTGGACTCATTGGGTTTAACTTACAGTAACTAAATACTAACCAGAGTAATCATGCAATAACTTTTTTTGATCTAAAAGATAGAAGAATCTAGCTTTTCTGTCATTGGAAATTTATATTCAAATGATTTATTTATAGAGCACAAACTGTTTAGAAGTAAATGAATAATTGATTAAAAGGGATTAAAAGGGCTACATATATAAAAAACAATGTATACTATTCTGCACCATTTCAGTGTGTTTGAAGTTGAAATATAAGTATGTAGATGTGATTATGTTTTGTCTGTAATCTAAAGAACATTACACATCCTAGAACTTTACATTTTTGCCAATAACAGCCTTTAAATTCCTAAAAAGTATTTTCAAGCCATTTAACAGAAACTAAAATGACTTAATAATAGAATTAAACAGACTATCCCAGAAAACAACAATATAATAGGACTGTGTAATCTACAGAAGAGGATTTAGCGTCATTAGAAAAGTTAACTGATTTCTTTTATTTAATTTTAATTTTGATATGTTTTCCCATATTAAACTCAAATAAAAATAAAAAAATCTGTTAACTTTTTTTCCCCTCATACTGTTGTGTGAAAAAACCCATAAACCATTTAGGTAAAACCAGTGGCTATAAACTGAGAAAGAAAAGAACATGTGTTGAGTAGAGGAGCCAGCTGTCAGTCAGTGATGGAATAATATGAGGAGCTTCTTTTGAAAACAGCTGCTTCCATTAAGCCTTTGTTTCTGACAGTGGTGTCAAAAGTACCCACATTTGTTACTTAAGTAGAAGTATTGATACTGCAGTATAAATACACTCTTGTAAAAGAAAGTATCAACTTGAACTCTTTACCGAGTAAAAGTGAAAAAGTATGTGCTCCAAAGAATACTTAAAACATAAAAGTAAAAAGTAATCTTTAAAAAAACAAAACAAAAAAAATTAACAGCCAGATGCCAATATATGAGTTGAAAGCTCAATTTTTCGACTAAAAAAATTTCGAATAATTGTCTGAGATAGGACCAAAGATGAGGGAGGTCTTGTTGGTCTCCGTCTCCCGATACGCTCTCGCCTGTGTCCGACCTTTCAGACATTTCAACATCTTTTTCTGATTCCGACATTATAGCATGGCATAGACAATTCATGTTAGCAGTTTGAAGAACACCTGCTTGCTTCCTTTAGCTAACCAATGAGTGTTTGCGTTATATGGCTCCAATTACAATAGTTTTCACTAGATGTGGATGGAGCCAATGATCTGCATTGGATGGAGCACATGACGGGAAATAAATATTTATAAACATTAAACCAGGGGTAAATAATAAAAAATCAGTGGGGTCTGGATAAAGAAAATCAACCAGTAAATGTCTGGAGACATTTTTAATGATCTGTTACTTTAAACAGAATTTAACACTGAAATAAAATGAGGTATTTATGTATTCATGTTATACATTGAATATAAAAAAAAGATAAAAAATAAATAAAAATAGAAATTGCAGAATATTGCAACCTTATTGCTATCTCAGAGGAGTTGAACCTTGTAGGACTGTATTCCTGTATATCCATCAGTAGTTAAAGGACAAGGGTCAGCAAATGCAAATTCTGCCCTGTAAAACAATGACAGCGTAATTGTTGCTGTATGATCTGAAGCCTCATTTGGAGCTTTTAAACAGGCTTTGAAAAACTTTGATCATTTGCTGCTGTAATATTATAGATTTTCTTTTTAACAAAAAGCTAGCAGATGTGCATAATCAAAAAATAACAGAAATATAACTATAGAGCATTTAGTATTGTAAGAAAGACCACGATGTTTCTGAATAAATACATTATTGTATGAGTTAAGTTCTGTTCCGTTTATGTCTCTTTCCTTGTAAGTGTGAAATGCCCCATGCTCCTGAATGCACCATAGCTATCTGACGCTTGCGAATGCATCACACTGTGAATGCTGTGATGCATGTTTGATTTTCAGCTGAAGACCAAGCTTTGCAGTTTCACTGTTTATTGTTGTGTGTGAATAACAAGAGACTACAACAAATAAATCAGCCGTACCTCAGACAAAATATTTGGATTTAATGTTGTTCATAAAACCGCGTCCGCTAATCCGTGACCTGTGCATTAAACCAAAGCAAAGAGTAACGAGTAACGTTTGTTTTAAAAATGTACGGAATAGAAAGTACAGATACTGGTGTGAAAATGTAATGAGTAGAAGACAGAAGTAGGAAGAAAAATAAGTAATGGAGTAAAGTATAGATACCTAAAAAGTATTTGTACTTCGTTACTTGACACCTCTGGTTTCTGGTCCTAACGAGCAGCAACACTTCAGGCTTGATATAGCATCGCCTTCGACTTCAGCAAGTGTTATTTTTTTTAGGAACACTGTCGTTGAATCAGTTGCTCTGCGCCATCTTCTCTCCTCTAAGTTATCAGAGAGTTTGTCTCGGCACCCTCCCAGAGAAGGATGCAAAAACTGCGCAGGGCTTCCAGAGAACACTCGTGGTCTCATTAGTGGAAAATGGAAGAGTCTATCAGGCCTTATTCAAGGCATGCTGAACACCCGCCCATTTTACAGTCTCTCAGCCAATCAGAGTCCAGTATGCATTCTGGGATCCCTGCTCATCGTTGCGCTAGCTGAAATAAAAGCTCTTTCCACTACAGAGATGCGGTTTGATTGGTTGAGTTGTTGTAATGTGATCCGTTAGTTTGCAAATTATGTAACACTGTTACCAATATGTGAATAGTTAGATTATGAATAACTAACACAGTTAGTAAAACTGTGAATCTGTAACGCCGTTACTCTCCTGACTGGGCAGCATCACCACCAACTTCAGCCATGTAGTCCCTCGTTTCCCTCAGCAGCCAAGGAGACCTGCCTACTTCCTTGAAAGTAGATTGCCTGATTTTGAGTAAGGTGAAGCCCCCCAAAGAGCCCCAATCATGATTGGTGGGAACATTAACACACTGCGGCTTCAGGAGCCTGGAAGGAGCAGGGTGAAAGGGCTTGTGATGGTGCAGTCCCACAGAGATAAAGAGGAAGGGATGCCCAGCAGAGCTGAGCCGTAGGTCGGCCCAGCGGACTTCTAGGAGTCACAGGCCACCAGGGGGGGACCCACTACTTAGTAACATGGCCACCAGGGGGGGACCCACCACTTAGGGACATGACCTGAACCCCACAGACAGACAACACCCCGCCATGGCAGGTAGCACCATCATGTCAATCCTGTGGTGCAGTTAGAAATCCCCAGGCGATCCATATCTCCAGCAGGACCCAGCAACCCACCGCTTTGTTGTCTGTGTTTCTTTTGATGCGACATGTTGAGAGAAGTCAACATGCAAATTTTTAAAATGCATTAAATCTCCAGTTGTCTCTGGGGTGTACAAGACGCTATTGCAGAGTTTCCCAATGGGAAAGCCCCAAGTGTCTTTAATGCGTTTGAATCTGAGTTATAGAAGGTACCAGGGTTGATGAAGTGAGAGGCACTGTGGTGTTCCCATAATGCCCAAAAGACTCAATACCTTACATCAAACAGCCGATATGTGTGGGCGAGTAGAATATAAGGGGGAAGGGGTAAACACCAATGGATGAGCCTGAAACCCCCACCACGAGGCCATTTGTCTTAGCGGTCAATTCTTGTTCAGCTAAAACTCACACCAGCACAGCACCGGCACCAACTTACGGTGGAGAACTCCCAGAGATCTTAAAAAAGCCCCACAAGGAAGCCCCCCCACTGAAGTGTGAGGGCAGTCCATAAAGCCTGGGACAGCCCAAAATTAAGAGGTCCATTGGACCAGAAAGGACCACAGGTGTCATATTTGGCTGAACCTTTCTGACCCATATGCAGAGTCAGACTGGCAAGCAAAGTAAAGTTTGGGGTTTTATTTATGAACTCAGGCAAGGAGGATGGGGGAAAGGACAGGGAGTCCCTGGGGGGCCACCAGCTGTGTTAGAGGTGAAGGCTCATGCAGGAGGAGGTAAACATCAAAGAGAGTGAAGAGACAGAGCGAGTGGACTGAATCTGAGCGATCAGGAGGACGGTCAGACAAAGCGATCCTGAGGGGAGTGAACCGGAGCCGCAGGGAGGGACAGGTAGCGGAGGTTGGAGACAAGAGAGCATCAAGAGATTCTGAGACGTCAGTCCATGAGAGCTCTGTTCCAAATGTAGTATGGGGCCATTAGGTCAGGAGGACATGACTATAACTCCTTAAATCCCCAATAAATAGATGTATAAATAGACCTCAGCTGCGTCTGACAGCCAGCCACGGCCACCTGCAGTGCTCCTAAGAGAAAAAGGAAACACTCCACACAAGGGCTGTGTCTGAATGTCCATCCTAAGCCCTAAATCCCTCAGTCAATATATAGAGCAGGGACTATATAGGGGAGTTTATAGTGAACTCTCTACTAGATAATCTCTACTTTTCGCTCCCAGTTGGTCACGTAACTCCATCTCCCTGCACGGTTATTAGTCACTGCTACCACAAATCCCATCATGCTTTGCGAGGAGAGCTTTTGCAAAGCAAACTGGAATATCTATCTGCTCATCTAGTGACCATAGATGATCTCTACTTTTCAAGGTGCATTGTGGGAAATTTAGAGTCCACTACTTCTTCATCCACTAGAGATTCAGACGCTCAGCTAAAATGGTGTAACCACTATATAGTGTCCTATAGAGATATTAGGGTGGACTTTCAGACACAGCCAAGGATTCTCACAACAGGCTTCACATAAGGCCCAGCAGGCACTACAAGCCTATTAACCCCTATGGTTTACCATAGCATTCCTTTATCCATTCAATTACTTTTCCTGCTGCAGACTTGATTCTGGCCGACCTATAGCCCCAAACCCAGATTCTACATGCATCCCAGCCCATCTACCATGCCTTGCTCACCAACGAGGAGCCCCAGGTGGCCCAAATAAACAAGAATCAACTTGTTTATATTGGTTAATCAAGAAAAGCTGGTGTTTATTCTAACAAGGCCTAACTGTCTGTAGCTAACCTTAGCTGTGGAATAAACATCATCTTTAAACCCATGTATGGAAAATATTATGAAATATTATGAAATCAACCAACCAGTTTTCGTCTGGAGCCTTTTCAGCTGCCATATTTTAAAATGCTATTCACACACCCTTTGTTTGAAGTATTATATTTGATCATTTATTATCTTTTCTTGTTGCAACTTTAACTTGGATTTTATGCTGTTTTTATTAAGTCCATTTATCCCAATCATCCTTTGAGTTGACTCCTTGGTTAATACCAGCTGCTTTCTAGGTGCTTTATAAACAAAGCCAGCTTGGGTGTTTGTTTTTGGTTTGAATTTCTTTTCATTAGGATTGTTTGGGATTATTACTATTTTCATTCCAGTCTTCTTGTATCAGATTTTGCTTAGTTCCTTTGTTTCTTCCTATGTTCTGCTCTTTTGTTAGACACTCTTTCTAACCTCTGTCATTTGATTAGTAGATCCATTTGTGTTCAGCTCGCTCTGTGGTCTCCCTTTATTGGTTGCCTTCCCTCAGTTGACCTGATTCTCTTTTTCTCCAGCTGCACGACCTTCCTCTGTTGACACCTGGTCCGTCTGTCTCTAATCAGCTGTCCCGGCACTCTAGACTATCTCTGTTTAGAGCCTCCAGATTCTTTCTGTTCATTGTTGCCAAACCGACTCAACCCCATACCATCATACTACCTCCTAGCCCTGCAGAGGCTGGTTGCTGAAAGGATGAATGTTTATCCAGCTGACCCAAATTCCCACAGTGTGGTGGTCCATCCAGAAACCTTATATCCCAGAGAAGCTGACTCCTCCTCTGGTCATGGTTGGCATTGACCTTCCATTTTTTCTCTGGTATAACGTGTGAAGCTCTCTGTTGCTGCTACCTGTTTGTCCCTCAGCAGATGATGAATGATGGCTCTTGATAGAGAGTTCCTGTTGGTCCAGCTGAGGCTGCTCCCTGGGATTCCCCCACACTCCATGGATGGATCCATGATGTTTTCCCTTCAGAAGGAGAAATATGCAGTTATCTTTCACGCTGAGGAAACTTTTGGAGCATCCTGGATCCTGTGTAGGGTGTTGGCTTTACAGAGGGAGACAACCTCCTTCTGACTCTGCAGACCAGCAGATGCATTAAAGTTTAGCTGCTGAATAACTTTGTGAAATTAACAATGTGAGTAATCGCTGGGGCTTTAATAACCCAACCAGCTGAATAGAAGAAGAATGAAAGCAGAATGGAAAGAATGTATCTTAGCACAGGGATGCCTAAAAGGTGCCTAAAATGGTAGGACACTGCCAGATGTGTCAAATACTTACAATTACTTTACTTAAATACAAATGTTGGCTATCTATACTTTACTGGAATCATTTTTTTTTCTTTACAACTTTTCACCTTCTAGTCTTTACATTTTAAAAACAGACTAATTAGTTTTGTTTCATTCAGGCTCATTTTTGTTTATGGCCTATGGAAGCACATTTCTGCCACACACTCATTATAATGAGATACTATCTCATTATAATGAGATATAAGTTACAAATAATACAAAAGCATGATTTTTTTCCCTAACAACTATTTCATTACCTTTTTTTGTTTTTTAATTAAACAGGTAGAGCTCGGTGAAATTTTCCTTGCATAGAATGACCATCGTTTACGATCTGCAAATAATCCTCAGGTTCCTCGTGGTCGTCCCCCATTAATGCATGGTGTTCCCAACCTGTATGAGGTTCCAAATTTTTAACAGTCTGCTAGTCTAACAGTGCTGGAAATATGTTTAGAAGAATGTTGTTTCAAGGACTTTCCCTGTGATGTTGATGTGTTTTACTTATTAACTGAACTCATGACTGAGCACAGGCTGGTAATGACAGATGATGTGTATGAAATCTTTATAGGCCGTCAAAGGATCAGTGATGGGTTGAGGGAATAGTTCTGTAAATCACTCAGGTCCACAACACATCTAACAAGTCAGATATTACATCTATATGTCCACTGTGTGATTGCAAAACTAAAATGCACGGATGAGTTTCAAATTGTTTCCATGGTTTACTTAAAAAGACAAATACATTTTATTTTCCTTTAATGTTGTGGTCAAGCTCAATCTATTAATTTCTCTGTATTTGATCTTATTCATTAATGTAAAATACTAGCCTCTTGTTCAAAGCAGTACTAAATAGTACCGATATTTGCAGGCTGAGATAAGGAGACACTTTCTCATTAAAATGAGATAGTGTCTCCTATTGTTGAGATAGAATCTAATTATAATGAGATAACTTATTTTATTTATTTAACAGAGTGGCAGAAACAGGCTTCCATAGACCTGTTGGTATTCAAAGCATAAATAGAAACCATCAAAATATTTTTTTTAATCCAAACTTTAATTTCTTTGTGGCTGAACTACAGGCTGCACCAACTTGTTGTTCACCGCATATCAAAAAAACTGCTTTTCAAGAAATGCATTGTCACTGGATTCTGATTTTTTTTAATTAGTTTTGAAAAAAGAAAATCATATTTTACTGTTTAAAGTAAAATTAAGATTTCAAAAAAAATCTACTAAGTACAAAACAGAATTGAAAATAATGCTAAAGAGTTTGAAGTGAAAACAGTCTAAACTCTGTGAGTTCAAAGCCCTTCATACATAAATTGAAAAGTACCGACCAGGAGATCCAGTGGAAAAAAACAAACGTATAAAGCAAATAGAAGTAAACAATGAGGTGAGGTCTATTCCCAGTAAAAACTCAATAAACACACAAAGTCAGAGCCTCCTT
>NW_015151666.1:0-1454 GCF_000732505.1 Cyprinodon variegatus
AATATATATAATTATTTCAGTGTGCATTTAATTATTTCATGGTCCTGTGTCGCAGTGCATTGAAACAGTTAAACGAATCTGCCAAAGTCACCCATCAAAGTCAGGGGGCGGTTATCTAACACCTGATTGGTCACTCTGCACATTAAGGCGAAGCAAATCGATTACAGAGACTGTGATCCACAGGTTGTGAACATACTCTGATACAGTAGGTGGCGACTCGATTCGCGTTAACCCTGCCCCCTAACTTGATAGTGTCAAGTGCTGTATATTGGCCTTAGGAATAATTTAGAATAACTTATATGTGTCAACTATTTAGGTCACTCTTAAGCTGCTGCCCCCGCGACCCGACCCCGGATAAGCGGAGGAAGATGGATGGATGGATGGATATTTAGGTCACTTAGGCTACGTTCACACTGTAGGCCTTAATGCTAATTCCGATTTTTTGTGAAAACCAATTTTTTTGCATTGCTGTTCATGTTTCCAAATATATGCGACTTGTATGTAATCTCCTGTGTGAACTGCATTC
The DNA here is from genome assembly GCF_000732505.1 of Cyprinodon variegatus. NCBI lineage: Eukaryota > Metazoa > Chordata > Actinopteri > Cyprinodontiformes > Cyprinodontidae > Cyprinodon > Cyprinodon variegatus. The sequence goes on from NW_015151666.1 coordinate 527, forward strand.
ATGCAGCTTAAGTGTCCCACATGCGCAGTAAAGAACGCAATGATGTCACAAGCAAGTGTGCTCTGTGTTTACGGAAATAAACATGGATTGTAGTGCTGGAGGGCATTTAGCGATCTTTCCCACACTTAAAGTTTTAGGGAAACAGCTGTTCCAACCGTTGCTTTTCTGAATTCTCCAGAGTGGTGCACGACTTTACACGAGTGAATAAACTGAATGTGATTGGTCGTTTATCAAGGGGGAGGGATTGTTGTGGCAGAAGGTTCGCAAGCAAGTTTGGTTGTGGCCGGTTTGTCGGAAGCATCTTGGTGACTTAGAAACGACGCTGTCAAGGAACGCTATGGACAGAGGAAACATGCAAGAGGAGGAGAGTTTAGTGTCGGAGGTCGTGGATGAGTCTCCTCCGTCATCCATTTTTCATTTAGAGAAGGAAAGCGGGGATGAAGATGTTGTGGAAGAGGACGCCAGGGTGGCAGAAGCTTGGTTTGGTGTAGAAGGCTTCCAGCTGTACATGTTTGAGCCCTTTCCTCGCAACGCTGCCAGTTCTGTTAGACCGAAAACATTTGATTACAGATGACCATTGATATATTATTGGCCGAATTTATGTGTTTAGGCTGACGTATAACAGACTGACCTGCAACAATAACACAGATTTTAAGACAGTATTTTTTTTTTCAAATAGAAATTTTCTAACTTTTGCGGCAATATCGTCTGATAAAGAGTACATTTATATACATGTTTAAGGCAGAATGATTTTTCATTTAAATGTGATTTCCCTAAAAAGTCAATCTTTTTTTAGTTAAAAAAAAAGACTGCTCTTCGCATTATCGTCCGCCATGTTTGTTGTTTCTCTTCCTGCTTCGGTGTAGCAAGACGCAGAATAGTGACCTTTGTTGAGTATTAATGGCGTAAAGTTTGGATGAATGCGAAC
>NW_015151666.1:1985-5454 GCF_000732505.1 Cyprinodon variegatus
TACAAATAGAGGGTTAAATAATTGCTGTTGTGCCATAACCCAGAACCACACCTATTTCTATTACAAACCCCACACTAAGGCCCCATTTCAACTACCCTTTTGAAATCGTGCTGAGATCGGTCCATGCATGGTAACCGAGAAAACGGTTGAGTGTAAATAGCACACAAAACTAAACTGGACTGTGCCAGACACAGGCTCGGTTCAAAGATAACAAAGTGCGCATGAGCAGACCGCGTCATCTGCTAACAGTCAGCCTTTCTAAACATTCAATACTAGCTTCACTACCGTCCAACACGATTTCCAGAGATGATTCTGCTTAGTAGTGTGATGAACCTCAACTCCTGTCATTTCCTGCATCTGTAAGCCCTGATTAGACTTTCTTTTTTTGTATCCACTTCCCAAAAGCTGACTTTGTCAAGTCAATTCACCATTCTTCGTCTGACTGTCTGCAAACTTCCAGTCGGCCTCAGCAGATGGCCGCTCACACTAAGCCTGGTTCTGCTGGAGGTTACTTCTTGTTAAAAGGGAGTTTTTCATCTCCACTGTCGCTACAAGCATTCTTAGTGGGAGGGATTGCTGAAGAGTCAATGAGTCGATAAAATCAACTAGTTTTCCTTAGATAGAAAACTTTGAATCAATTTGATGTATGAAATTAACTCTCTGCATTTGGGCCAGACAGTTGCAAGATCCACTACTGCTAATTTTTTTTTTTTTTACAGCACTAGTGGCTGTTGTTTGGACAGTAGGCTGACAGGAATGGGGGTATGAGAGAGGAGGAGAAACTTACGGCAAAGAACCACAGGCTGCATTCGAACCCGGGTCATCCGCGACAAGGACTAAAGGGCTGGTTATACTCACGCAACAGTTTGTCGCAGTGAGCTTGTCGAAGGTATGACACAGACATTTTTGATCTATGCTAAATTTTAAAGCGTGGTCTGCGATATGTAATTCCACGCCAAAATGCAAGAGGGACAATCAGGAACTAGCTGTGGGTCTAGATAGGGCTGAGGCGGTGAGGATGTGGGGGCAAGTTTGTGCGACATCGGAGAGACATAAGGGCAAAGGGTCCCAGCGTTCTTGCGCACCTCGCTCTTCTAGCTGGTCCATCTTCACGAGTCGTTTTCCACAATGGCGGTCATATACAGGTCCTTCTCAAAATAATAGGATATTGTGATAAAGTTAATTATTTTCCATAATGTAATGACCAAACTTGAACATTCATATATTTTAGATTCAATGCACACTAACTGAAATATTTCAGGTCTTTTATCGTCTTAATACGGATGATTTTGGCATACAGCTCATGAAAACCCAAAAAGTCCTATCTCACAAAAGTAGCATTTTGCTTGCCAAATTAATGTAACAAATTTGACTCCCTATGAGTCTTGGTTGACCGCACCATCTCATAGGCCAGCTCGTATGCGTCTGGGTTCAGCGATGGCACCAGGTGGATCCTNATAACCCAGAACCACACCTATTTCTATTACAAACCCCACACTAAGGCCCCATTTCAACTACTCTTTTAAAACAGTGCTGAGATCAGACCAAGCACGGTAACAGAGATAACTATTGAGTGTAAAAGGGCGTGCAAAACCGGATCACTGGCAGGCCAATTGAGGACAGTGATACCATGGTCAGTAGACCGTTTACCAGTGGGTTTGTCACTGTGAGCAGCTGCCAGGTCGTGCTGAAGAATGAAATCTTCATCTCCATAAAGCTTTTCAGCAGACGGAAGCATGAAATGTTCCAAAATCTCCTGATAGCTGCATTGACCCTGCCCTTGATAAAACACAGTGGACCAACACCAGCAGCTGACATGGCACCCCAGACCATCACTGACTGTGGGTACTTGACACTGGACTTCTGGCATTTCCTTCTCCCCAGTCTTCCTCCAGACTCTGGCACCTTGATTTCCAAATGACCTCCAAAACTGAGCAACAGTCCAGTGCTGCTTCTCTGTAGCCCAGCTCAGGAGCCTCTGCCGCTGTTTCTGGTTCTAAAGTGGTTTGACCTGAGGAATGCAGCACTTGTAGCCATATTTCCTGCACACACCTGTGCACGGTGGCTCTGGATATTTCTACTTCAGACTCAGTCTACTGCTTCCGCAGGTCAACCAAGGTCTGGAATCAGCCCTTCTCCACAATCTTCCTCAGGATCTGGTCACTTCTTCTCGTTGTGCAGCGTTTTCTGCCACACTTTTTCCTTCCTACAGATTTCCCACTGAGGTGCCTTGATACAGCACTCTGGGAGAAGACTATTGGTTCAGAAATATTGTTCTGTGTTATACCCTCTTTCTTGAGGGTGTCAATGATGGCCTCCTGGACAGCAGTCAGGTCGGCAGTCTGACCCATGATTGGGGTTCTGAGTGATGAATCAGAGTTTTAAAGGCCTCAGGAATCTTTTGCAGGTGTTTAGAGTTAATTTGTTGATTCAGATGATTAGGTGTATAGCTCGTTTAGGGACCTTTTTCATGATACGCTAATTTTGTGAGATAGGAGTTTTGGGTTTTCATGAGTTGTATGCCAAAATCATCCGTATTAAGACAATAAAAGACCTAAAATATTTCAGTTAGTGTGCAATGAATCTAAAATATATGAATGTTCAAGTTTGTTCATTACATTATGGAAAATAATGAACTTTATCACAATATGCTAATATTTTGAGAATGACCTGTAAACAAAACAAGCCGGTAGAGCGGATGTAGATTTGACCAGTCAGAGGCCTCCTCTCAGCGGTCACCTACAAATTGGGAGAGTGTCTGCGGAGGGGGCGGGAAAGGCTCTGCGTTCACTGTGACACCTATGCAGACGACCTAGTGGCGCAGGCAGCCTCCATACATGGGTCTTGTGCGCTAACCACTGCACCACCAAAGCATGCCCCATATTGCTAATTAATTAGAAAACTTTGAACCAAACTGACTTCATAGAATTGTCTCTTTAAAATGCATAAAAATGACACTGTGGAGTTTAAATAAACTGAATGAATTGGATTAATGCTAATGCTTAATCACATTCCCCTTAGTTCTTTGGTAAGTGAGGATAATTAAAACACAATTGGAAAAGAATGTAATTCTCGAAGCACATTAGAAAGCACTGAAAGATAGAAATTTGAAGAAAAAAAAAATGAAAATGTAAAATATGTAAAAGAAAACAAAAAAAGGAAAAAAAAATACATTTGAAAATATATAATCTGTTGAACTTATTTTGGGAAAAACAAAATAATGGACATTTGAAAACAAAAATCAAAAAAACAAAACAAAAATTTTCAAAACCTTTAAACTTTTTGGATTGCACTTTCTTTAAAATTTCAATTTAACCAAATATTTTTAAAATTTACATTAACAAAAACCTGTCCTTTGCTTGGGAAATTAATGGAACAAATTTGACTCCCTATGAGTCTTGGTTGACCGCACCATCTCATAGGCCAGCTCGTATGCGTCTGGGTTCAGCGATGGCACCAGGTGGATCCT
>NW_015151666.1:7069-13967 GCF_000732505.1 Cyprinodon variegatus
ACTGGATGATCTGGTGAATGTTCTCTGGAAAACTTCAAACTGCCAGTTGAAGCAGGGATTTCTTAAAATGTTTTAATGACAGTGGAGCTGGAGATCCCTTCTCCAGCCTGAGGACATCCACTGTCTGCTGCTGCTAAGATGCTGATTGCTGATGCAAACTGGTGAAACCTCACTCTACACTCTATTCAGCTGTGTAGTTTGTAGGCATATATTAAGGGTTTTACGTTTAACGAAAAATAATATATTTCACATTTTAAAAGCTGCACCTTGAGCTTTTAAGACTTGGATGTTAAATATCCTGATGTTTTTTGTCTGGATGGTGTTTCTCTGTATTACTGACTTGGTAGCTGACAGGCGAGGACCTCGGCTCTCAGACACAGGCTGCCGTTCCAGCTCTGAGGCAGGATCCGGATGTACCGCGCCGTCACAGGTGCAGCAAACTGACTCATTACAGGTGTTTCCTTATCCACGTTCGCATAGAACAACTTGAGGAGGGATAACAGAGAGGGAGGGACTGTATTTTATAATCTATCTCTGATAAAGCTGTGGCTGAGGCGTCCAGGTTGTGCTCACCCATTCAGCGTAGCCGTCATGCAGCACGGTCCAATCAAAGCTGTCGTTGCTGAAGGCCACGTAGTAGGATGAAACAAAATCCTCACTGTAAAGTAAACATTAGTAGTAAGTCTCCTGACAAAGAATACTTCAAACCACAGGCGTAACTTTCTGAAGGACTGGTGGGGACGGTCCCCACCAATAATTTCTGCTTTTTTTTTTTTTAACAAACTCTAGATGACTCATATATATATATATATACACAGTTTGGTTTAGTGTGTTAATATGTCAATATTTATTAAAACAGTAAAACATATTGCCGATATTTATCTTAATGTTTCTTTACGTAATGTAAGTAACTTACATAATTTACGTGACATGAACACCAGTCAGTTCAGTCTGAAAGGAGGTCAGGGGTCAGGAGTCAGTACGAAGCAGGACAGTTAGCGATTATAAATGTTCAATTCAGTTTTCCTTCACTGTCTGAGCGGGTCAGTAAATAAATGTGAAATGATTGGTTCAATCATAAAGATCAAGTTCTTTAATAATTGCTTATTTAAATCTATTTATACACTACTGTGTCCAGAGACTCATAAAACAGGACATTGTTTGTTTTTCTTTGAAGGTGCATAATAAAATTATATACCTGTACAAAAAAAGAACAAAAACAATTCCAACATGATAAAATAAAGTTTTATAAACCTACAGTCCGTCCTGATAGTGACGCTTGGTTGAGCCTAAATGAAATTCAAGCACTGGGGGCAATGAGCTGACATAAACAGATGTGGCACCATCTGCTGGCAGAACGATGAACTGAACTGGAGACAACTGAGGCAACTATTGAAAAGATCCTAATGGTTCTGCGATGTCTCACTGTATAACAACAGCTCATCGTGGTCGAAGACCAACTGATATGGAGTACATTAATTACAGCTGATCTACAGCAACTCTAAGTTCTAGTGAATCCTTCCCAGAGTCTCCTATCGGAAGATCACGGGAAAAGAAAATTCCTTTTCCTATCAAATGCAAACAGGAACATAGCATTGAAGTAAATAAAAAAATTATGATGTTATTTTTCCTTAAAATATAGAGACTAAGAATATCATTGCTCTCACTACTATCAGTATTTATAAGTTGGTTTATGCACACATCTATCAACTATCAGTGGAAAATTAACTAACAGCAGCTACAACTGAACGTCTCAGCTGCTTTAGCTTCCTCCTTATTGAATATCTACTTTCCTTTAGTTTACCTCCGGCACACATGCTCAGCATTGTACCTCCTTTGTTTTTGTCGAGCTTTATTTACTAAAAAATTCAATTATAAATGAGCCGTAAAACATAAAAATAACAAATAATGCTGAAGCTACTGGTGTATACATTTTAAAGATGTCATATACTGTCACCAACAGGGGCTTTTATTGCTTCCATTCCTCAATTAAGGCCAAATTTAGTTAGAGGAAAGATTAACTGTTATGATGGCACATTGTCTCGCTAAAGGTGCATCTTTGCAGCTCCTCCAGAGTTACCATCAGCTTCTCGGCTACTTTTCCATAAAGCTCTCCTTGCCCAGACCTAGTGAATACACTGAGCAGTTCTCTAAGTTCAAAGCTTGGATGTTGTTCTGCTTTAAACTGCTTTTCTCTGACCTGTCTGCAATGTTCAGCTGTACCTATCTGCTTAAAGAATCTCCGAGGCCTTCAGAGAACAGCTGGTTTCATACTGACAATGAATTACTTATTAACCGACTCCTTAAGAACACTGACTGGACTTTATTTTGGTGCTTTACGCAGAATAGCTTTTAAATTTTCATTTGAGATTTATTTAAATTCGATTTGAAGGAATTTATTGTTTTCCATCCACTTTATAATTATGTGTTACTTTGTGTTGATTTATAACATAACAAAATAAATCAATTTTTAATTAAATACGTGTATTCCTGCTTGATTTGAGCAGCTATGTAAGGCAATTTGCTAATGTAATTTGATGATTACAGGTAAAATCAGAAAAAAACTACAACTCATTTATGCTATTTAAAATGTACAACGGAGTATTAGGGTCAGGATGGAGGTTTATTTATTTTTATTATCATTTTGAGAATAAAGTCATAAAATTATGAGAAAAAAGTCGTAATATTACGAGAATAAAGTCGAAGGGCCAGGTTAGACATATTTTTGTTTTTTCATTTTGAGAATAAAGTCGTAAAATTACGAGAATAAAGTCACAACGAGAATAGCCATAAAATTACGACAATAAAGTCGTAACAGTACGAGAATAATGTCGTAATATGACTAGAATAAGTCCACAACCCGTTTCAGAAGGTACGACGGTACGAGTATTAGGGCCAGGTTAGTGATATTTTAGTTTTTTTATTTTGAGAATAAAGTCTTAAAATTACGAGCATAAAGTCAGAACAAGAACAGTCGTAAAATTACGACAATAAAGTCTTAACATTACGAGAATAAAGTCGTAACATTACTAGACTAAAGTCCACAACCCGTTTCAGAAGGTACGACAAAATTTATTTAGTGACTTTATTCTTAGAATAAAAAAAACAAAGAAATCTCTAACCTGGCCGTAATACTCCGTTGTACAAACATACTTATTTCAAGAATTTATTTTATTTGTTTTGAGATCAGTTTTTGCAGTGATCTAAAAACAAACAATTAAATTCATTGTTGTGACGATAAGATAAAAGAGAAAAGTACAGATTTGTTACGTTTATTGAATTTATACATGTTCTAATTGATCTAGATTTAAAAGACAAAAGAAGCTGAGAATAAATCAAGAATATTTTAGTAATTTTGGATTGAGCAGCTTAACTGAAGGGAATTATATCAACATGGATTAGAAATTCTTGGAACCCTGTTTGGAGCAGACTCACTGTTGCTCAGAGTTCCTTCCCTGGGTGATGACCCCAGTGAACTCCACCTCTCGGCGAGCGTCCACCTGAAACCAGTGGCCTTTCTCCTCAGGCTCTGCACACCATGCGCCTCCATACGTGTCTTCCTCCTTCTCAGAGCCCTGCAAACCCATAACAGTAAACTGATGTAGTGCTGGAAGCACCTCTGTGTTCCAATTATCGTTTCATTGGAGCACAGTATGGAGTGAATTTTCATCCATTATTGTTACAGGATAAATGTAAATTTGAAAAACAAAACACATTTTCGAAATTGAAATTGCAATTCAAACATGAAACTTTGAATAAATATGAGAACAACAAAAAAAGTTGCTCTTTTCTCTCTCTCTCTCTTTTTTTTTTTACATTTTTCACATTCATTTTTCATAATACATTTTCTAAAAATGTATTTCTTTTTTTATTTCCTATGTTACATAGTAGCATCAACACACAAGACCAATACAATGTTATTATTGTTAGGAATCCAGTTTGTGTGGCCTGTTTGTGTGTCTCTGTTTTCCACCACCAGGAGGTGCCCTGTCTTCGCTGCCCCTCCCTGCACACCTGCGGCTTGTTGGATAATTTTCTGGAGGAGTATTTGAGCAGTGGACTGTCACTACCTCAACACCAGAGTGTTTGCCAGTTTTGGGTACTCTAGCCAAGCTGAGTTTAGCAGAGTCTAATCTAGCTTTGTTTCTCTGAGTCTAACATGTGTTTGTCTTTGCTCCTCGGCAGGAAGCTTTCCTGTGTTACAGAATTCTTGGACCTTCTCTCCCCTGGAAGGATAAACCGAGTTAAATGGAGCCAGGAAAAACCTCCATATGTTCCTTTCAAGTACCCATCGGAAATCTGAGTGAAAGTCTGCTCCTTTAATCCTCTGGGTCCAACGCTTGTCAACCTGTCCGCCCTCCAACGTGTGCATGTGCACCCTTCTCTGGATTTACCACACAGTCTGGATTCAAGGGTTAACAAGACCCCCTCAGATGCGAGTGCCCCACCTAGCAAGATCTCAGAGCTTCCAAGATTCCCACGGTACCTGAACTGACTGTTGAACTTCCCTTCTCACTTCCAGTTCAGGGTCACCTGCTCTCTGAGTTCCAGATCCAACACCTACAATAAACCTGTTAAACTTTAGCCTTGTTCTCTGAGTGGTTATCTCTGCATGTGGGTCAGATTCGTAAACCAATCATGACAACTATATTGTTGGTGCTAATGTCCATGGAGACCAATAGAAATGTTTGTCTCTCGTCACTGCAGAGGAAAGCCCGGCCCCCAGAAGTGAAGAGAATTTTATCTGTAAAGTGCAACTGAAAAAGAACATTATCTTGTAAAACTCAGTCTTAGAAATAAAAATAAAATCTGTAAAAACACATTTAAATAAGTTTTTTTTAATAAAAACAAAATTGAAAGTTAATAGTATAAAAAAAATTAATTACAGCATTTTCTAATTTTAATTTCTTGATTTCTTTATTTTTCCTTTTTTTACATTTCCATAAAAAAAACATGTTCTTTGTTTGCGACAATAATGGAATAAAATTCACTCCATACATTGAACAACATGCTCCAATCAGCATGGCTGCTTTTGTGTTTGTATTTGTCACTTCACAGAGCATATGGAGCATTCACAGCCCTGTGTTTGGTGGGATGTAACACGTTTGGATAATTTCCCTCTGCAGGCTTACCTGCATGTTAAGGCGTCCCCTCTGAGCCGAGAAGCCATGGTGGGACTGAGAGGAAGCCAGCAGTTGGTCGTCTTCCACCCGGTGAGACTCCAAACCCAAAGGAGGGCACTCTGACAGAACAACATGAACACTTAGCTCAGCTTTCTCAGACTGAAAACATTCACAGTCACTGCAAAACGTGAAATGTGTGCATCCAACCAAGTTTAACACTTTTAGATGCAGACGTTTTTTTTATTATCTTGCTTTGAGACTGATGCAGAAATCTTGCCAATCATAATTGTCTCATTGCACCAGAAGATCATTGCAATTATTTTATAGCTGAAATTTTCTCAAAAGAGGATTAGAAATCTATCAGAATCTGCTTGTGCTTAGTATATCAATAAAAAAACAAAAAACAAAACACCCTTTTGTATGATCCAAGATTGTAGGACTTGGTTAGATGCAAACATTTTTTATAGTGTAAAATAAAATTAAGCAGTTTTGAAGCTCGGATGTTTGGAGGCAACAGAATATCTTACTTTTTGGCTCAGCAGGAAGACTTGCCTGCTTCAGTCTCTCTGCCTCTTCCTCCTCCCACTCTTTCCTCAGCCGCTCAGCTGTAGGGATTACAAAGCAAACAGAGCTTCCTTACTGGCCACCAACCATCAGAGAGGATTTATCATTATAGGTCCATGCATCACCTTTTCCTTTCCACTAACACCTCTATGTGATCCTGAAAAGGTCACACCTTTGTTTTTTTTAACTCCTTTTTTGGTAAAAGGAAGATAATATCAGAAATACCTTTTTCGTTCCATAGGAGGGAAATTTGGGAACCAACAATATGTCAGTAGCGGAAAAATAACTGGAAGGAAATTGACTTATGGTTTTAAAAGTCTTTTACAAAAAGACGTAACTCTACCAGCTGCCGTCAGAAACAACTCAGTAATTAACAGATTACTCTTTTTATGTAAATTAATCTCAGTATGGATTAACATCAGCCAAAAGCCTCCAAGATTTGTTATAATACAGTAAAGTAAAAAAGTCATAAGTAGCAAAAAAGTCATAAGTAGCAAAACAGGAGACTGATCAGGGATAAGGCTGGGGAGAAGTTTAAATAACAATAACCAAAATAATAACCGTGGACCAGCTGAGGAAAAAAAAATCCTGAAGTGACCATTTATTTTATCACCTTTTCAAACTAAATAATGCTCAGTTATTTAGCATTTTTCGAGAGAGTAGGAGCCGCAGGTTCAACATCCCTGGTAGTACGGAGTGAGTTTTGTTCCATTATTGTTGCAAAAAAAAAATGTTTTGGAAGTTGAAATAAAAAAAATGTAATCCAGAAAGTTTAAAAACCATCTTAATCAAAAAAAGGTTATGGGAGCAACTTTGCTGTTTTCTCAGATTTATTTTTCAGATTATCTTTTTTATTATATTTTTCTTCAAATTTCTGTTAATTAGATTTTTTTCAAATTACTTTTTACAGACTTCAGCCCCTTCACTTTGGTGCAGGCTTCTATTGGTCTCCATGGAAATTAGGAACCACATTTTTAATGGTCAAGATTGAAGCAAAATGTATTCACAGTTTCATATGTGGATTGCAAACTTTTTTTTTTTATCGTTGCATCAATAATGGAACAAAATTCACTCCATAGTTTTCTTGCGTACATTTTTAAAGTTAAATAGGAACCGTATATCCGGTCAAGAACCTTTTTCTGCCTTTTCCTTTCGTGCTCTCTCCTCCTCCTCTTCTTGTTTCTTTGCCAGCTCACTTGCCACTGTGAAAA
>NW_015151666.1:16407-17946 GCF_000732505.1 Cyprinodon variegatus
AAAAAAAAAAAAAAACTTTCTTATCCACAATCAATTTAAGAGCACTGATTACAATATTATAATAAAGTCCACCCTCAGCATGAATAGAGATACCGGCTGAAAACAATAAACTCATTTTATATACCATACAAACTATTTTATCAAGCATCCAGAAAGTCAAATTATATAAATATTATCCTAAACAATTAAGATATTGTCAATGTTGAAAGCAGATCTTTTTTTATTAAATCAAATTTAAAAGAAAAAAAACATGAATGCCTTGATAACTTAGTGATAGTTTAAAACTGTGTTTTGATGCACTATGACATCAGACTAAACTTTCCCCCCTTTAAGCTCAGGTCAGATTAACAGATTTATATCTATTTGCTAAATGCCAGAATAAGACTGTTGTCTTCAGCTATTTCTTATTTTTTTATTCTAATTCAGAAATGTATGCATATAGCTTCAGTAGGAATACTTACATAATAAAAAAAAACATCCTTGCTCTTCTTGTAGGTTAGTAAATAAAAAAGACTTTTCATTTTTTCATATTCTGTTGCTTTTCTGCCTTTTAGAGCCACATGATTGTTTCAGTTAAAGAATACAATGCAGACTCGATGCAGATTGATTGTTTTATTCAATAGACTCATGGTCCATAAAAAGATAATATACTGCAGACTTTATCAGCAAATGTGGAAACAGAAGTCCAGTTTCCTCCATTAGTCACTGTTTATTTGTTTTCTTGTTAAAACACGACAATTACAGCTCTTTTTCACTCCCCATGAGTTTCTATGATTTTCATTCCGACTCTCTGAGGGTTTTAGGAGGAGACAATGGCTGAATTTATGCTGTAGAGGTTATTTGAGGTTTATGTTTTTTGGAGTCTTGAAATTGAATGCACACTGTTTTTATTTTCTTTACTAAACAGGAAACGGGACTTCTGAATATTTGGAACATCTGGTGGAAAAAAACGAGAGCAGAGCTATGAAAGCAAAAAGCTTCAGTTGCTCAGAATTACAGAAAAAATGATTCCATACATTTAAGAATACAGATCAATCAATACAGATTTTTAAAAAGCCCCTGGTCACCTTATTTGACATTTTTGAAATGTTATATGTAAGAAGCTTTTTGTGGTTGCATATATTATTGTCTGAACGATTACTGTCTCCTTATGTTTGTTATTTTTGTGTTTTATGTTTTGTTTTAGCTCAGTTTGTCATTAAATAAAGCCCTACTTGTTTATTTACAATAACGTGGGAGTTACATCCTGCCCATGTGGGCGGGGAGTAAACAAGGAAGTAGCCTAGTGTGGCTAAAGCAAATGAGCACCTTCAGTGAAGTGTGGAAATAATGCAGAAAAGTCCAAAATCCAGTGTGAAAAAATGCTAAAAAAATAAAGTCCTAGAGGAATCAGAGGGGAACAGAGCTGGGAAAACAGTCTGAACGTTGGTTTTCACTGAACAGGAAGCTAAAACTGCCGAGGCGTTCAGATGTAGCTTCTAACTCAGAGTCAGACATACTTTAATAATCCCAGAGGGAAATTACTTTTGTTACACGCTA
>NW_015151666.1:18012-26714 GCF_000732505.1 Cyprinodon variegatus
AGTTTTATATGAATGGACATTTTCTTTTTCCTTGATTTTTTTTTTTTTTTTTTTAGTCAGCTGCTGTAGCTGGAATTCTATTTAGGCTCAAAAAGGATTATATAAACACTACCAGGACCCTTGCTGTATGTAACCTTATTTTATAATAATTGATTTTGGTCTTTTTTGTACAGGCATCTAACATGATTGATTACCATTATTTTGATGTCAGTCTGTCAGAACCCTCAAAGGGTATTCCCATTTTTTTTAGGGACAGATTCCGGAAGCCTATATCCCATTTTCTACCTTTTTTACACAATTAAAATGCTGCAAGGAAAAACAAAAAAATTCAACAAGTCTTAGTTTAAACAAATCAGAAATTGTTAAATTATTAACAAATCAAAGTATTATTAACAAACAAAACACATTAACAGTGGATGGCAAAAGAAGGCAGCAGTAATGCATGCGCTTCAGGTGATTTTAAGAAATAGCTGCTAAATGCACTAAAAAGAGAAAAACAAGCTGTAAAACCATGCTTTTAAAAAAAATAGATATCATAGAATGTTTCATCCATTTATTTTGAACATTCTGGTATTTCACTCGTAACATGTGTGAAAGCATGCTTTCCCTCGGCCTATTTGTGAGATTAAATATTTAGTTTGTGCCTTTTCTTGGCCTAATAGGACTGAGTTTAGAGAAATCTTGTACCAGAATCTAATGCTGGAATGTTTAAGGTAGAGATGACAGAGAGCAGTTGCCTCCTTACTCTAGACAAGGGTGAACTATAGATAACAAGCCCTCTAAGGTGCTTAAAGCTTCCTCATGCCATGAACAGAAGACAATTGTTTTCAAATGTTTATCTGGCCAGTGAAAGATATATAATAACAGGGAATGTCCTTGATGAACTGAAGTTGTTTTCCACCAAATGTTCAAGTGTGAGGAAGTTATGCAGTGCTGGGGTGGTTCCATGGGAGAGAGAGTGTGTTGGGATTTTTTTAAGGTATAAATGTGTGTGCTGGGGTTGCTCTATCTCTCCGTCTAAGGACATAAAATACATTTTAACTTTTTTCTTGAAAGAAATGCTTCTATCAGCCCACAGCATCAGGGATGCCCCACTGTGCCCAACAGTTAGCATGGGACGATTTTCCACAAATCCATCCAGGGTTTGTTATTAAAGCTCAGTAGACTTTAATAAATGGCTGATATTTGGGTTTATCATGGTAGAACAAGAAGTCATCCAATTATTCCTAAACAAGGCATGTCCCATGGTTGCAATGGGAACCTTTACACAGGCTCTTTGCTGCACTTCTTTGAGAGAGAGAGAGAGAAATTTAGAGGTTGATTTTCCTCACCCATCATCCTACTCTTTTTATGGTGAACATTTAAGTGTTAAATCTCATCCAGCCTGGTGGCCATTGGCTACATTTACTAGCTTCTGCTTCAATTCAGATTCACACCTTATGGTAAAAAGAAATCGTGGATAACAGAATGCTGTTTGGTGCAGAAATGATAGTTTGTTCATTGTGATAATTAAAAAAAAGTTCTTAATGTTTAAGGAGTGTTGGCCTAGTGGTTAGAGCTGTGCGCTTGGGCTCTGAGAAAGTTCCAAGCACCTGATTCGATCCCCACAGCCTGAAATTTGGGTTCCTGAGTAATCCAATCAATCCAATCCACTTTATTTATATAGCACGGTTTAAATAAACACAAGGTTTCCAAAGTGCTGCACAAAAAGATAAAATAACTAAAATAAATAAAAGTAAATAAAATAAAATAAAAGCACTGCGTAAGACCCTTAACCCCACACTGCTACCCGGGTGGCGCACAATGGCAGCCCACTGCTCCCCAAGGTGGATGGGTTAAATGCAGAGAGGGAATTTCTCCACTGTGAGATTAATAAAGTTCAATTCAATTATTTTGTTCCTCACTGATTAATACACTCAGAATAAATGTGTCTTACCCAGGTCTGGCTCAACGGGCTCTGTTTGAATCTCAGGCTGAGTTGCTGTGAAGAACAAATTAAAAGTAAAAAAAAATGAAATGTATTACAGTAATTTTACAGCTGATCTATTTCATTTTCTGTTCATTTTAACAAACCAGTTTGTTCCTAAAAAAATCATTAAGTTGAATATTGTTCCACCTATATAGAGGGAATTCTGTTCCTTTATTGTTGCAAAAAAAATGTTTTGTAAATGGAAATCTAGAAATGAAACTTTTAATAAGAATGAGAGTAACTTTGCTGTTTTTTTTCAGTTATTTTTTAAATTTCAATTTCTCGTTTCTTTTTTTTTTTTATTTAAGCAAAGGATATCTTTTTATATTTCGGTGTTTCAGATTGAGTTTGAGGAAGTCCCTTCTTTTTAAATAGTGTTTCAGAAATCACAATGTCAAGCCCAATACAAATGCTTTTGCTGGACAAAATATTGACCAATAAAAGAGAACAGAATTGGTAAAATACAATTTAAAAAAAGCGCAACTCATAAAACCTAAGTTTGGAAAACTAATTTCAATTTGTAAAAAAAAAAAAAAAATGTATTCTGTAAAAAATTTGGGGAAAAAATATATTTGAACAAAATAAAACATGAAAAATAAATCTGAAAAAAGAAAATGTGAGGAAACAGCAAAGTTACCCTTCTAACATTTATAAATTTCATAGATTGAGATTTATTGATTACATTTTTTCAAATGTCCATTTCCACTTTGCTGGCAACAATAATGGAACAAAATTAACTCCATACTTGCTCCTGAAACCATAAATCTACGTGAACTCACTTGAACCCAGGCCCACTTCCTCTTCCTCCTTCTCCTCCAGAGGAGGGAGCGTCTCTGGCGGCACCGTGGTCACTGTCAGCTTTGGTTTCTTGGTGGGTTTGGGCACCTTTGGCTTCTTTGTGGACTTTGGTGGCTTTGGTTTCTTGGTTGGCTTTGGGGTTTTAGGTTTCTTGGTGGGCTTTGGACCTTTCTGCTTCTTCGCTTTAGCCTCTCGCTCTGCCGCCTTCTTTGCTTTGGCTTCAGGGTAGACAGGAAGATAATCCGTTAATTGAAACCAGAATGAAGCATGCAAAATATGCCCACACAAAGCAGCTGTGTAACTTCTGTGAATATGTTTCCTTTTGTGTTATATGAGCATAAAAGGCTTTATTCCCAGCAAGTTTTCTTTTCTACAATCATCAATCTACATTAAAGAAAACATTTACAAACAGCTATTGCAACGCATACATAGAGAGCAGCCGGTGTGGAAGCAGCGCACCATGCTGGATCCTGACAGAGAGGATCCAGTGCAATTTAAAATTTGTTTCAGTTAGTCATGCGTATAATTATAAACAGAGTGATGTTTGCTTAGTAGAGAGGTAGAGTGGAGGTAGCGTAGAGGTAGAGTGTTGACAGCCCAAAAGAATGTTCACATTTTGGATAAAGTAAATAGATGGTTTGAGAAGGGTGTGAAGGAAGCCATCTATGTTAAGAAAGATAAACCAACTTTAAAAAGAGGGGGTTGGCTCAGGTTCCAGCTTTCAAAAACCTACAATGCAGCGATTCAGTTAATCCCTTCCTGTTATCATGGCAGCCCCAGCTCCTGTACATGAGAGAGGAGGACCTCGTCTATTCAGCCAGGCAAACAATCCCCTTTAACGACCGAACTTTCAGACACTTAGAAGGGTATGGGTTATTGCAGTCTAACAAAAAAAGCCTAACAACCCAAATACAAATGACCCCTTGGTCTGTTCCAATTTGCATGTTAAAATATCAGCTGATCCCGGTTCTGCCGGTTTCTTCCAGTTAAAGGGGAGTTTTTCCTCTCCACTGTCACTACATGCATGCTTGGTGTGAGGGATTGCTAAAGAGTCAATGACAAAATGCAATATCTACTGTCTCTACATGCATGCTTGGTGTGAGGGATTGCTAAAGAGTCAATGACAAAATGCAATATCTACTGTCTCTACATGCTCATCCAGGAGGAACAAATGTTACAAAAAAATGACTGGATGCAATCAACTGGTTTTCCTCACCAATCTGACAGTATTGTCTCTGTAAAGTGCCTTGAGATGACATGTGTTGTGAATCGGTGCTATATAAACTGAATTGAATTAAATTCATTAGAGTCGAACAGCTTAGAGTATTTTTTTTCTCTTCTCATTGTATAGTTAAAGTTTTGTCCAATTATATGTTATAACTAAACCTTGCAGACAGGAAACCTTGAAAAACTCAAAAAAGAAAGCGTAGCTAAGTTGCACCTATTTTATACACACAAATGTTACCTTTTTTATTTATAAAAATGTTAAATAATGAAATTCTTGATCAAACCAGCTCTGGTCTCTGCTATGTTAAATCTCTTGTATTGCCTTTTTGTTTATTACGTTTCTCATAATCTTTTCCTAATAGATAAATTCATAATTTTAGTTCCAATGAAAAGAACTGCTCTCTTTGTGGTTTCTTATCTCGTCCTGTTGCCATGCTGGATCCATTAATCAGGGCTTCTATTATGCAACATGTTAGCCCTAAACTCATCCTGAATTAACTCAGTCGAGTTCGCTGATTGATCACCTGTTCTAAAACCAGAAAATCCTGCATAACGTATGGCTCAGCTCTCCTTCTGTCAGATTCTAACTACTTCTTCTCTTTTCTCTGTTTATTGTTGCATAAAGTGGCATTATTTACATGAAGTGGGGAGGATAAGTTTGGCTGTTTTCTTCCCTCCCTGCAAGAGTTTACTCCTATGTGCTATTTTCCCTTATTTAAATTAAACATGTGTTTAATGTATACAGGGGTGGATTTAGGAAATTTGGGGCCCTAGGCAAAGACAGAAAGGGACCCTTTGAATTGAGAAGGCAACACATAAAACAGACCCATTATACAGATGTTTATAGAATAGACATCCATTATTTGTTCTACGTTTTGTCCCTCTCTTCTTGTCCCTTTTATTGTTGTTTTTCTCTCTATGTTTTGTACTCAGCTGACTTTTCATGCTGTCTCACAAGAATTGATTGATTTTTTCTTATCACTAAGCCTATTCTACCTTTGCTGATTGCTCTTTCCCGTGTTTCCAAAAAGGCGACGGTAAAAGTAAATAACCCAGTCCTTCTTTTCACTGCAGACAAGCCATGATCTGCTTATCTGTTCTCCATTTTTCATTTCGATGAAATAATAGCTGCATGAATCATGACAGCAGACAAGATAGAGGAGAGCAGGAGGCGGGATTACCAATCTACTTGCTCTGGAGAGCAGAGTTCGCTGCTTTTAGATGTTGTAGCCAAAGTTTCCAGTAACAGGAGGGTGCTTTTTTTATAATAAAATCATGGGAGAGGTCCGGAAAGTCAATAAATATAGCAACAAAAGTGCTAAGTTTGCAAAACTGCTGTTTGTTTTCAAACAGTTTGCTGCTGTCTGTTTGGACCTTTCTGCACATGCATAGAAAATGGACTGATCCAATATGGTGGACACTGAAAGGGGCCCCCCCTGAGACACACTTAATATATAAGCATTCTGATGGCATTTTAAGGAAAGTATTTTTATCAAAAACATAATTATTGTGCACAAATAAGTAATAGCTGTATTAACTATACACGTAAAAGGAGTTTTATGGGGCCCTCAGGAACGTGGGATGGATGTATATAAAGTGTTTAGCATATTACGGTAATCTCTTTTGGAGTTGCTGATGACTTTTGGACATTATTTTTCTGTCACAACATTAAAGGGCTCATCCCGATTAAAGACACATCATCTATTTGGAGATTTATTATGCTTTGAAAGTCTAAAATTATGCGCCTCGTTGCAGATTGTTGGTTTGATTTGTAGGTTTAAGCCGACAAAAGAGAACCATCTAATTTGTTTAATGTTTGTTTAAAACAGCCTCCAGGTGGGCAGGAAAGGTCTGGAAGGTGGGTAGAAATTGCTGCTCTGTCAGAATATGGAGTCATGTGACGGAAGGCAACATTCCCCACTTAAAAAGTTCAATACAATAAAACCACAGAAACACAGAAATACTACAAAGTATTAAAGAAACTCAAAATCATCGACTCATCTGATGGACAGATATTTGTGGATTATATTACCTAAATGCAATTATTTATTTATTTGTTGAAATGATTGATGCTTTATATCTTTAGATATCCTCGATTATTCCTATTTTAATTTGTGTTACTCTTTATTAGTTTATAGAAGAAGGGATGCATTTGGTGATTGTAAAAACTATTTCCATGAGAAATTTCTAACTGCAGCAGAAAAACAACATAAAACAAGGGGCCTCATTTGGTCTGTATTAAATTCCTGCACAACCTGGCTAACAACGTGACAACATATCACATTACATAACGGTGCTCAGAACAATCATGATTTTTTTCCCCCACTCATTAGTAGTGTTGCACCGATGCCATTTTTTATGCAGTATCGGCCGATATAGATACCATACAGATACAATCTGTTTGAAATTGATGTGTGTGTGTCTATATGAAGAACTGCATACTACTTGGATGTAAAATAATTACCATCATGGCTTTGTCAAGCTGCTGCTTACCTTTATGAAGCAGGACAAAGACTAATAAAAAGGGAATCCAGTAGAACTTTTTATTGCCTACCTGGAATGGGTGACAATAGTTGACGGAAACTTTTGGCTCTCAGAATGGTATCTGTGCCCTATTTGTTGGTACTCGCCAATACCAATACCACCATTTTAGTGCTGGATCGGGGCTTCGCCCGATACTGGTATCCGTGCAACACTACTCATTAGCTAAGATCTGCACAATAAAGTGTTGAAAATGGCGTCTCTTTTTCTTTAAGAACTTGTTGATTTTAGAGCCTTTTGTTAGAAGTCAATTAAATGCTTTATCTCTTTGAATATCTTTTAAAATTATGCATTAATTAAATCATCAGATTTTAATATTTTGGCAAGAACTGAATTAGATTAATGTGGAGCATTTTCATTTTTCTATTGTGTTTACAGCTTGAAGTTGGCCTGTTTCGTATTAATTGCTCCCTGATATATCGTATCTGGACACATATTCAATGCAAACAAAAAAATTATGGAGCGCAGAATGTATTAATGTAGCAAAGAATATTTTCATTGCAAATGTCTATTATTGATAGGCTTTCTTTAAATGCTGCGCAATTTCTCTTTTATTTAGATGCAAACGTTTGATAACAAATCTAAATATCTTTCTAAATAATAAATCTATATTTATGATTTCTACATCTTTTATCTATATATGAAAGTTATTTATTTTTTATTCTCAATGTATATCTAAATCATACATCTGATAAAATGTAATGCATTTACATATCATAAATCTGAATCTAAATATAGATCTAATGTGTTTTTTATATATATATATACATGTTTTATTTAAACAGGACTGCTTTGTCCTGCAATAACACTTTTCTGGATATTTTTTTAAGTTGTTGTTTCAAAAAGATTTACTTGATTTTTTTTTTTTTTATCTTGTGTGTGCAACTAAAATACATTGTTCACCCATTAACAGAATGACCATAAATGCCTAAAAAAGCATTAAAATTAGCTGCTGTTCTTTAAACCTTTGGAGCAGGCTTCCCCAAAGTCAGTCCTTGAGGGCCTCTGTCCTGCAGGTTTTAGAGGTTTCCCTGCTGCAGCACAGCTGATTTACCTAGATAGCCGATTAACAGGCTTTTGCTGAACTGCAATCATCAGAATCAGCCAAAGCGGAGAAACCTCTAAAACCTGCAGGACAGAGTCCCTCGAGGACTGGGGAGGCTGCAAATCTGGAAGCACTGCAAACATCCCCCAGATGAGAGATGATAGTTAAGAAAACATGTTAAGAAGAATTTCTCTCTCAAGGCTTATATCTTACAAATCTTATAGTGTCTTATTTGCTTTTTTTTTTTTTTCATGCAACCCTAAAATATATCATAATGATTACTGTTCAGAATTCTGCATTTCCGCAGGAGGTGAGAGGATTCCCATTAAAAAGATGTTTAACAACTTTTGTAGCAAAGAATCTCATCCTGTTTCCACACTAATTCTTTCCATCTTGATGCTTACTTCATGTCCATCAGCAGATTACCGCCTACTCCACCTCAGTAATCACTATGCAGCCTTCAGTTTCCTGCTTTACTTTTATAGAAGGGTGGAAATGGGTTCCATGATTAAAGTGATTTTTTTAAGATGAGTGAGATTTTGTCCTTGTTTACGAACTTGTACTATTTTTTCAAAATTTCCAAAAAATCATTTGAGTGAATTGCATGTAAATTGATTAGCAGGTAAATCCGAGGTTCAGAAATGGTTAGATTGCCATGGAGCCGGTTCACATATGTTAAACATGTGTGGAGTTGGTCATGTGTTGATCTAGCAGTTCTTGGAGCATCCAGCAGATAGGCTAAGCAGGGAGCGCAGGCCGCCATAATAGGATGCCTTCATAAGCAGCCCAGACAGCGTTACTGAGGGAAGAATGAGAGCAGTTGCTGATTCTCAGTCATCCAGGTCAGAGTTAATCCAGAAAAGTTAAAAAAAATAATCCACTGGACTTTGTTTCCAATTTTGAAGATGTTTCGCCTTTGATTAGTTTCTTTATTTATTCACCTTTGTTTTAATTACCTTATTTTTTATGATCCCTTATAATGTTGAACTTTATTTATTTATGACTTATTTTTTAAAAGTATTTATTTGTGTGCATGATATAATATTTTTGTCTGTTTTATTTTTCCTTTGTATTTTTTTACCCTATATATTTATTCAATGCTATTTATTTATGCCTGTTTTT
>NW_015151666.1:27255-29031 GCF_000732505.1 Cyprinodon variegatus
TTTGATGTTTCTTGATGATAGAAATATCCCAGTATGTTGTTCATTTGTATTTGGTGTTCTTGGTAAATTCTTTGTAGAGTTTCCTTTTGCAGAGACTAGAGCTGCTAGTACTTAGCAAACCTCTCCACAAGTCATCCATGTTCCAATTAACTATGATCAGCTTTTACTCTTACAGAAGAAAACCTGCTCCACAGCACCATGCTGGCATCACCGTGTTTAACCTCATTAATTGTTCTGACAAAAATGGCATCTTCCACTAGCCTGATAAACCAGACTAAATATGAGATTAAATGTGTAATTTAGTCTGGCCCCGATGGATGAGACATTGGAATTATTGTTGATGATAACAACCCGTTGTCTTTCAAACCATGTCTGTGCCTATTGGCCAATGCTCTGACCAATGAATGGAACTGACTGTGACGTAGTACGCATGACAGAAAGCAGGTGGGGGAGTGTAAACAAACAGCCTGTCAGTAAAACGGCGAATACGTCCTTCTTAAAAATGAATACCCATAGATCCTCTTCCTGTTAACATTTCAATGAAAACCACAAGTCTAATTGTTCCTAAACTGATTCCAAAGCTGAGTCAAATGAGGACTGTTCACTAGTTGTCACCATCTTCCTTGTTGTGCTTTCTCCAGCGTCGCACAGCTTTGAGCTTTGTCGTCACGCCCTCAAAACCCCGCCCGCTTTGCATCCAAAAATTCAAAGCACATCTCTGCGTTTTGATTGGCCCGCCAGTTTTAGGGCCTGGGGCATTGATTGAGGGTAGACAACTTGCAGGCAAAAATGATTTTGGCCGTTAGTGGGTAAATGGTAAATGGTATGTAGTTATATAGTGCCTTTTTTCAAGTCAGGAGACTTGACCAAAGCGTTTTACACTACATTCAAGCTACATTGTAGCCACAGCTGCACTGGGGCTCACTGACAGAAGCGGGGCTGCCGTACACTGGCGCCTCCAGGCCCTCTGACCACCATCAGTAGACAATGCAGGTGTCTTGCCCAAGGACACAACGACACTGAAAGTCAGAGCCGGGGCTTGAATCGTCAATCCTTCGACTTCAGGGCAAACTCCTATATCCAACATGTCGTGGGTGGGGCTAGTTTACTAGACAAATTTTCCACATAATTTCATTTTTAACTAACATTTTTCCACATGTCTGTTGTGAAACAGCTTATGTCTTCCTTATGTTTAGTCTGCTGTATATTCCACATTTGTAGAGTGCAGAAATAATACCTGGGATGTGATTTTCTCCTCTTTTACTGACTTTGCAGTTGGGAATTTGCCTCACTCTATGATGTTAAAAGTGGGATATTGCTGTATAAGCCAAACGCCCCTTTAAAGAGTTTGGTCTGGGTAATGAACCTAAAAGAGCCAAGTTTACTCTGACACATTTATTAATTATGTGACTTCTGAAGGGTGTTTAGTCTTTAGAGGAAAAGTCCGGTCATATTCAGAATTCAAACTTCTGAAAGTATTTTAAATATAAAATTATTACATACTGTTCAATAAATGATAAGTGTTTTTAATTAAGAGTCATTTTCATTTGAATGTGCTTTACTGGAGGCATCCATGTCAAAGAACACTACTGCCACCTACTGGTTTGTAACTTCACATTGCAGTATCGGCTGTTGATCAAGTCCCAGTGCTGTATCTGGTGTTTCTAACAACGCGCTATTATCCAAGTCATCTTGAAAACATTCTTCTTCTAAATGTTGGCTACATATTACGTGTTTTTTCTCTGGCCAGAAGTTCGATGGCAAATCCTCCCTCTT
>NW_015151666.1:30681-35611 GCF_000732505.1 Cyprinodon variegatus
TACTATATGTGGGCAAAAATGGCCGCTCCCAGACTTATTTTTATTGTTTTACAGATTAATGCTAAATTCATTAAATCACCACAAATGTATTAGTTTTAGGTTTAAATAATGATTCATTGATCATTCCTTGATGACCGGACTTTTCTTTTAAACTGTCTAGTTTTGAAAGTATTCCTGAAACTGACTTTTGTGTTTTTTCTAGTTTTTATCGAGGATTCACAGCAAGAAGTCCAGCTATTAGTTAAAACCCATTCAAATTGACTTAAACTCCAGCATAATTCAGAGGATAAACGGGATAAACTTTGACCCTGAGCCGAAGGAGGTCAAAGGAAAACATTCAGACTCTATCACTTCACTTCAGTGCATGTTAGCAAAAATAAAAAAGAGACAAAGGAATGTATGCTTTGCAGAAGCTGAGTTGCAGCTACAGACGTTTATGTAACTACTATTACTCAGGAAGATCTGGTAGCCAAACTTGTGGTTAAGGTTAACGCAGAGCAGAGGCAGAACATTAGTTTTCTTTTCTTTTCTTTTTTTTGCAGTGGTACAACTGAAAATGGGGCCTCTTGTAAATCTCCTCTCCCCTCTTGTGGAAAATTGTAGTGGAAACATTTCAGCTGTTAGTCATACGTTCTGCATTTCCCAGCAATAACGCCTTCCTCAGTCCCTTTTCCAATAAAACAAAAAAATCCTGTTCTCATTATCATTTTTTTTTTCAAAATCCAACCTTAAAAGTTTTTACAGTCGACCTCAACAACAAACACACTCCCACAACCTGTAATCCTTGCAGAGACAACATTGCTGCTGCGTTTGGGGACTGCCAGGAAAATGTCAGACCACCAGCTGAATCACTGCAAGCTTCTGGCCCATCATCCATGAAACAGAGTTACGTTCAAACAAACAAAATTCCTGCTGCTCTCTTTCTGCTTTTGTTTTGGAAAACTTTCCTACAGAGCTGCTGGGGCAGAAGAAACGTGGACTCATCCACTTTTTTTCTTTTCTTTGCTTGCTTTCTTCTCTTCTCAAACTAAATGGCTTCCTGCCTCAGAGATTGATTGCAGCCTTCTCAGTCACAGTCGTCTCTGAGTCTCACTGCTTTAGGAACATTTCCAGATATTTGAATTGTGGGTTTTTTAAAGAGGTAGAAGCAACAAATATCTGGCCTGCTGTAGAATATTGCTCTGGGCTCCTTATTAAGTGGAAAATCAGATCAGTTGGTCCTGGAACCTGAAGTCAACGTCTAGTTTTAGAGAAGTCAAGAGCAAAACTGTCTCAATTTTTAACTCGTTACAAACCAGATTTGATCATCATTGTTATGTAACAGTCTTGGTTCTGTTAAGTTTTCTTTGAGTTTTCAGTTTCACGTTAATTCATGTATTTCTTTGTTTTCTAGTTTCTATTTTGTTGTGTTTTTTGGATGTATTAGAGTTCTCAGATTTTTCTTGTTGCCCTCTTGTGTTGGTCTATCTTTTCCCTAGCTCCTTTCTAGAGGCCTCTGTTCCCACCTGCTCCCATTGAGCTCGTTAGTCCTGTCTTTGTTCAGTCAGTCATAAATACTCTCCGTGTGCAGTTCCTCAGTGCTGGTTCCTAGTCTTTCTTCGTTTTTTGATTTTTTGATTCATGCCTCTGTTACCTGTGATTACTCCATTAAAACTAAAAGAACTCACCTCTGCTTCCTCGCCTCTGCGTTTGGTCCTCAAAACCTCAACCAAACCCTGACAGGTTATTGCTGAACCCATTGCCATATTTGAAGCGAGGTACATTTTTTAATAGAACTATTTCAGTAAGCATTGTATTATTGATTTCATTAACTGCCTTACTTTGCTCTGAGAAGAAATTATTCACATTATTTAAGCACGATCCGAAAACCTCATATTGGTAAGGACACTTAAGCAATGGCGGCAGTGCATGCGTGGTCGCCATAGTAAATGCTATTGAAAAACTCATGGGCTGGGCTGTGTCCGCACTGCAAAAACGATCTAGAATAAGAAGAAATTTCTTAAATTAAGTGTATTTACCATTAATTTGAGTAGGTAAATGAGATAGTTTGCAAATGCAGTATGAGTATTTTTACTCTTAAAATAAGATAATTGGATAATATGCATTTGAAATAAGACAATGCAATTGTGTTTTCTTATTTTAAATGTAAATTGTCTTGTTCCATTTGCAAAATGTCTCTTTTACCTCCTGAATCCAAGAACAAATGCATTTGTTTTAAGAAAAAATTACGTATCTAGATTTAGATTTTTTCCAGCACGACAGTCCGCCCTAATTGCTACACCATTTTAGATGAGTGTCCGATTGTCTAGTGGATGAAAAAGTACTTGAAATTTCCCACAATGCACCTTCAAAAGCAGTCATCATCCATGGTCACTAGACGAGCAGATATATCCTGGAATGCTTTGCGAGGAGAGGTCTACCCACAAAGCATCATAGGATTTGTTGTCAGAATCAAATGACAGTGGCGACAAATAATACCATACAGGTAGGCGGAGTCACGTGACCAACGGGGAGCAATAAGTAGTCATCATCTGTCCATAGGTCAGTTAACTGAGTTCGCTATAAAGTCCACTATATAGTCCCGGTTCTATATAGCGATTGACGGATCTGGGGGTTACGGTGGACATTTGGACACAGCCCTGGTCATTATAAAGGAACTTGAAACAGGAAGCAGTATATTTCCTGGTGCTAATGCAGTTAGCATAGGGACTGACAGTAACCGATCCATCCCGGAAGCACAATCCGTCCTGCGCATGCGCGAACAGAATAACTTCTGGGTAGGCAATACTTAGATTTTCTTCCTTTTTTTTTTCTCTCTTTTTCCGGCAGGGGGCTCCTTTTTAATATTTTTGTGTTTGTGTAAATGTTTCATATTCAGAGAAAGAAAAAAAGCAATACACTTAAATATTCTTTTGAATGTGACTGTGACTCTGAACATGTCCGATAATGAAGTCACACAATACAATGGAGAACATTTAAAACGCATCCATTTCTTCCAAAAAAGTCTTCAATGTTTTCTATAAAATGTAGTTTAGCATTCTTTAATGTTTTCAGTGTATAAATAAGTATTTTCAGTGCCGTTATTACATAGTTTTTTGGCGATCCGGATTTTATTATTCTGTTTGCGCATGCGCGGGAAGGATCGTGCTTCTGAGATGGATCCCGTAGTGACAGGGACCTCCAGACCTCCCTAAACTAAATGGTTGCCCATCATCATTTGCGTGACAGGACGTACTGGCACAGTCCACTGCATGCACTTCAACAAAAAGACATAATTTTTTCATGTATTCAATTAAATTAAATTCAGTTTAGTTCTATAGTGCCAATTCACAACACATGTCACCTCAGGGCACTTTACAGTTCACAAGATCATCCGGTCAAATTCATTTGAAGTTTCTATCTAAGGAAAACCAGTTGATTGCATTGACTCATTGACTTCAATCCCTCACACTAAGCATGCTTGTAGCAACAGTGGAGAGAAAAACTCCCTTTTAACAGGAAGAAACCTCCAGCAGAACCAGGTTCAGAGTGAGCGGCCATCTGAGGATCCGACTGGGGTTCAAGTGGGATTGATACTCTGTTTAACACGTCCTAATATTAGGGCCAGGCTAGAGATTTTTTTTGGTTATATAACGAGAATAAAGTCGTAAAATTACGAGTAAAGTCACAATAAGAATAGTCATAAAATTACGAGAATCAAGAATAAAGTCATAAAATTATGAAAATAAAGTCGTAAAATTATGAGAAAAAAGTCACAATGAGAATAGTCATAAAATTAGGAGAAACAAGTTGTATTTTATGACAACTCTTACAAGAAGTAATTTCATCCCTAAATTGAGGAATGTCGAGCATCATGTGAAGTTAGACTTTGGCTCTGGTTTGACAAATAAGAAAATATTTTAGCACCAGCATCAAATCGGGCAGAAGGTCAAAGTGGTTGCTGATTGGTGGAGCTGGTCAGCCGTTCTATACTGGTCAGAGCTCGAAGCTTTCTTTCTGAAACAGGTTGTTGTATGATTACTTCATTCTCTTAATATTACGACTTTATTCTCATAATATTACAACTTTATTCCCGTAAGGTTACAATTTTATTCCCAAAATAAAAAATTTAAAATCTCTAGCCTGGCCCTAATACTCCGTCGTATAATATAAACCTATTGATATGTTCATGGTTTTATGACAGCGGACTTCAGCCATTTTTAATGAATTTTTGTAACTTTAATTGTCCCCATGGTTATGATGTCCATAAGGCTGAAGGCTGTCATTTTTCAGCAGTCCAGAGCTTCTTTTCCAACCTGCATAGAGATCTTACTGTTGAACTGTTTCCAGTATAGGAGCTACAATTTGAGGCATTCAGGCCTTCTTACTATTAATACATTATTGGTGGTTCATTGACCCCCTGTTTGTGTAACAAATGAAAAACTTCTCTTAAAGGAGTCACCACCCAGATATAGGACTTTTTCATGTTGAAACATGTTTCCTGGTATTAGGCGAAATTATATGTTAAAATTATATATATACATATATGTGTGTGTGTGTGAAAATAGATTTTTTTCTGGCATATATTAGGCTCTACCTAGTAGGTACTGTTCATGTTATCAGGAAAGTAGATCCAGATGCAGCAGCCTTGATCAATGGCTCAGGATGGTCATTCTGTCTATCTGTGTTCAACCTACTCAGGTCAAAAGATGCTTGTGCCTCTGCATATCTTAGGCTGCTGCGCATTAGACTCCCAGTGGAAAGAGCTCAGATGATATCAGACAATATTAGGAAATTAAATTGTATCTTCCAAATAGTCCGCTGTACTCTTCCCCTTGAGCCCTGTGATGGAATGGAGACCTGTCCAGGGTGTACCTTGCCTCTCACCCGTAGACAGCTTGAGATAGGCACCAGCATCCCTCGTAACCCAGCTTTGGATAAGCATGATGGA
>NW_015151666.1:35621-40522 GCF_000732505.1 Cyprinodon variegatus
GGATGGATGGATGGATGGATGGATGGATGGATGGATGGATGGATGGATGGATGGATGGATGGATGGATGGATGGATGGATGGATGAACTCTTCCCTTTGAGCCTTTTCTCTGTCTCATTCAGTTTAGCAGGTTTGGTTTGTTTTGTACAGAAAGTCTCTTAAGCAGAGTAGAGTAAATGTGATTTTCATAAAGATATGTTTGTTATGCATGATTTTCCTGCTTTCTGCAGCCCTGTGAAGAAACCAATAAGGATTTCTTTTGCATGGATGGTGATATTAACTAATGCAAATCCTAACTACCTCTTTAAGGCCCCAAACTTTAAATTGGACTTCTGACAGCAGGAGACGCCATGAAACGTCATGAAAAATCTGCTAGAACTCTTGCTTACCGGCCTCGATTTCCTCAGGGGTTTTCTTTTTCTTTGGTTTTGTCTTCTCCTCTACTGCAACTTCAGCTGGCTCGTCTGACAGTTCCCTTTCCTCTTCTGTCCTTGGTCCGATCAGTCCTTGGGGTTCTCTCACCTGAGCCTGGACTCTTGAAAGCTGCTGCTTCTCCACAGGTTCTTCAGTGCTGACCAGAACCCAACAAAGGCTCAGTCCGACCCAGACGACTAGCACTTCAGCCCTCATTTTTCTGAAATAAAGCACGAACAGGGAAAGCTCAAAATAGATTCAAAGACAGCTCAACATCTGACCTGCAGATGCAAGCGAGGCGTCTGGAGATGAGGACATGAAAAGGAAGAGTCTACAGAGTTTCCTCCTCTCTGATGACAGCCTGTGCAGCAGGAGAAGGAAAACACTGTGAGCTGAAGCTTTCAAAGCAGACGGCTGGCTGTGCACCAGTTTAACACACACACCTCCTTCGCTCCCTCTTTCTTATCCGTCATAGCCCTTCACCCCCTCTTTCCCCTTACCCGTCTCTGAGGAGAAGAGAGGGGAGGAGCATCAGTGATCTGACATTCCTGTGAGGAAGAAGGCAGAATGGGGGGAAAGGAAGAACTGAAGGAAAGTGACTGTTTAGCTGTAAACATAAAAGATGGACTCATCTCTGATTTTTATTTGATGCTTAAGGCTAATTAAGCAGTTTCTAGATTCACAAGGGAAATAAATATTTTGTTATTTCCTTTGTTAAAAACCTAATGACTCAAAGTGAAACTTTGATTATGAAAAACTCCTTCAGGTTGATGATTTTGTTGATAGGGCTGCTAGTTCTCCGTGTACAATGCAGCCCCTTTTGAAAAAGAAAAGCTTTTAAAAATAATAAGCTGACTCTCTGGTTTAATGCAGAGCAGCACACTGTGAAGCAGATGACCCTTTGTAGAGCAAGAGCAACATATTTCTCCCCTTTAATAGAGTAGAATAAGAATAATCCTAGATACCTTTTTAATACAGTCACCAAACTTACCCAGAGCCATAGCTCTTTGGAACCGTCCATCCCACCTGCTTTTAGCAGGAAGGATTTTATGGAGTTCTTTATAAATAAGACTAATTCTATTTTAAAAAAAGATCACTAGCACTTCACTAACTATGATTGGTTTATCTTTAGAATGTGAGGCAGCATCTGAGGTAGCCATAGAAACTGAATTGGGTTTAAACTGCTTTGATCCAATTGAACTTTCAGAGTTAGCAAAACTATTGTCTTGATCTAAGCCTTTAACTTGTATATTAGATCTAGTACCATCCAGGTTATTAAAGGAAGTATTCCCTTTGATCTCCTCCATTTTAGATGTGATTAATCTCTCCATGTTACATGGATATGTACCTCAGGGTTTTTCTCCCATATAAAGCCTTAAATGGCCAAGCTCCATCTTATATCAGATATGATTGTTCCTTATGTTCCTAACAGAGCACTTCACTCTCAATCTGCAGGTTTACTAGTGGTTCCTATAATTTATAAAACTAGAATGGGAGGCAGATCTTTTAGTTATCAGGCTCCTCTCCTGTGGAACCAACTACCAGTTTTAATCCGTGAGGCAGACACCTTGTCTAATTTTAAGACTAGACTTAAAACTTTCCTTTTTGATAAAGCTTATAGTTAGAGTGGCTCAGGTTATCCTGAGCGTCTCTATAGTTATGCTGCTATAGGCTTAGTCTGCTGGAGGACATAGGGACCCCGTTTTATCATCCTGCTTTATTCTATCTGTATTCTAAAATTCTGCAGTGTTTGTTAGTTAAATCTCTAACACTTGTCTGCCTGTCTGTGTGTTTCCTGGACGGGGCCGCCTTTTGCAGCTGCTTTTTGTATCTCTGCTTCTTTCTGCTTGAACCCCAGTCAACCTCGACAGATGGCCACACTGAGCCTGGTACTGCTGGAAGTTTCTTTCTGTTAGAAGGGAAATTTCCTCTCAACTGTCGCTACAAGCATGCCTGGTGTGAGGGATTGCCTTCAAGTCAATGAGTCAATGCAATCAGCTAGCTTTCCTTTGAACCAATCTGACTGTATGATCTGGTTGAATTGTCTCTGTAATGTGCCTCAAGATGATATGTGTTGGTAATAGGCGCTCTATAAATAAACTGAATTTTACTGTACACCTCCAGGACTTGACGGTGAGCTGAAAATATTGCAGCTGACCCGCTCTTACCCTCAGCACAAATAGTTTCAGACTCTCCCCTCTGAAAGGAAGGTATGGTCCATCATGACCAAATTCTCTTGGGAAAAAAAGCAGCTTCTTCCAGTCATTATCAACCCTCGGGTCTCCCAGTGACACTTTTACCTTGAAAATAATTGTATGCATATTTTCTATATATGCTATGTTGTGCTTCCTCTCCAAAACATTGCTCTCTTATTCCCTGGTGTCTTAATTTTCTTTAATAACTTGCATTTATTTATTTTACTTTGTCTATTTTCAATTATATTTATGTCATCTCTATGCTTGTAGGTGTGTTTTATCATCTAAGCAAAATTCTCCTTTGTGTAAAACACTACTTAATAAAGCCTTTCCTGACTCTTTTTCTTCTGATACTTTATTAGAGAGGCTCCTCCATACTCACTGTAATACAGACCTCTACAGAATATCTTTCCCATCCACATTCATCAACATCTATAGTGAATAATTGCGTCCACGCCTGAATATAAGTTGTTAGAACATTTATTTTACCTAATTATTAAGAGAGTAATACTGTTTTGAAGAAGCAGAACTCTGAGAGATGCCTTTTTGTGATATAAAAACTTCACATCTGTATCTTTTGAAGTTTGGCAAAAACAAAGCAATTTCTTTAATTTAGGGATCTCAGCAAACAGATGTTTAAAAAATGTTATTAGTCATCAGAATCATGAAACAGGAACCTAAAAAAAAAACACATATCCATTCTTGTCAGTCCTTGACAAATATCGCAGCTGGAGAACAGAGGTCTTCTTCATCTGTTTCAGTTTTTCCTCCATATGTGAAGATTTACTCATGGTGAAGGTGGAGTTAGAATGGATTCCCAGAGTCTCTTCAGGAGGACTACATATGTCAAAGTTCATAACAGGGGTTCAGAAAAAAGATTAATATTAGGCAGAAGGTTGAGCTTCTAACCATGAAAGTTTAAGCTGTTAGACCAGATGGTTTAAGAACTACTTTTCCACCTAAAACATTTGAAGCTAATTCCATGCTTTCTGATAGTTCTATAAATGGTAAAGAGAACTGAGCCGCCTTTACAGCTGCTTTTTGTATCTCTGCTTCTGTCTCCTTGAACCCCAGTCGGCCTCAGCAGATGGCCGCTCACACTGAGCCTGGTTCTGCTGGAGGTTTCTTCCTGTTAAAAGGGAGTTTTTCCTCTCCACTGTCGCTACAAGTATTTATAGTTTGAGTGAATGAGTCGATGCAATCAGCTAGATTTCCTTAGACAGAAAACTGTGAATCAATTTTGCTGGATGATCTGGTGAACTGTAAAGTGTCTTGAGATGACATGTGTTGTGAATTGGCGCTATAGAAATAAACTGAAATGAACTGAACTGGTATTAGCACTGATTCAGCGGCGGTTCTAGACCACATTGTTTTCGGGAAGCCAGGATGGAGTCGTTTTTTTTTTGGTTTTTTTTCTTATGGGGCACAGATAAATCATGAAACAAAAAAAAAAAAAAACAAAAGAACTCTGCGCTGACTGAAGTAGGATGGAATTTAGTTGAATTAAAATCGGAAATTTGTATTTTTGTCTTCAAAATGTTTACTTTACTTAAAATTAAAAAAATTCTTTACCATGGATAAAAAGCAAGTGAATTAAGTAGTTGCTAGAAAAAAAATACCTACATCAAAACAAAATGTGAAAGTGTTACATGAACACATGATGTCACTAACATTTGTTAGTAAATGTGACCTTACAGTCTCATTAGAATCTGCCATTTTTTTGTGTTTTTTTCAAACACCGAATTTTTTTAGCACCAAATTCTAAGCACTGACTTTTTTTTACACATTGAATTCCTCACACTGATTTTTTGTTATAACAACCAGACTGATTAGATGGCTGCCTATTAGTAGCTACCTGACATTTTGTGATCATATCTATTTAACAAGAAAAACTCCTCATTCAGCTTCATTCAGCCGGGAGCAAAGCTATGTCCAATTGTCCAGAACATCTAATAGGAAGTCGCTATGATGAGCTCTAAAACCAGACTGAAACTTTTCAAAAACTTCATTATGGTGTAAGTGGTCACACAATTTAGCAACTATTTTCTCAATAATTTTAGATAAGAAAGGAAGATTTGATATAGGTCTATAATTTATTAAGTCATTTTGATTAAAAAAATGTTTCTCGTGGAAAGTTTTAACTAAGAATTTAAACCGTGTTTGCAAATTGTATTTCATTTTTGTTAAATTGTCCAACATCATTCATTTTTAGTTTCGCACCTATCTCGATACCAATAGAAGGCCAGCAACAGGCAAAAACATGAAGTTCTAAAACATCTATCATTCCCTCTA
>NW_015151666.1:41872-45079 GCF_000732505.1 Cyprinodon variegatus
CGCTGTGTCTTCCCCTCACTTTACAGTTCGGGTTGGGCAGTGTTCAGAGCAACACTTCTCCCTCTGTTTAACCTCTTCAATAAAACCCGTTAAACCTTTTCCCTAGTCTCTCTGTTCGGTTTTCTGCATTTGGGTCTGATCTTTGTAAAATCATGACACTTTTATCATAAACACGATCACATCTACATGATTAGAGTATATTGCAACTCATTTGTCCAACAAAACACACCGACATGGGACAGAGTATGTTCTCCCTAAGGAAGTGGGTGTTCTCTCCGGGTACTCCGGCTTCCTCCCACAGTCCAAAATCATGACTGTTAGGTTAATTGGCCTTTCTAAATTCTCCTTATTGTGAGTGTGTGTGTGAATGGTTGTTTGTCCTGTTTGTCTCTGTGTTGTCCTACGATGTACTGGAGACCTTTCCAGGGTGTACCCTGCCTCTCGCCTGTAGACAGCAGGAGATAGGCACCAGCACCCCCCACGACCCCTCCAGGGATAAGCCTGATGCAAAATGGATGGATAATTAGTCAATATAAAATATGTTCTATTTTATAATTGAAGTTTCTGTTTTTCTGATAACAGGAAAGTTATCCATATTCTTCAACATTATTATAAATATACAAATAATAAAAAGTAATTGTGTAGTTACTTAACTTTTTTAATTTTTTGGGGGAAGTAATCAATAAATACTATAACTAGTTCCTTTTTTTAAGTAACGTTCCCAGCGCTGCTCCTACTGGAACTATATATGAGATAATTACAGATATAAAGTGTTAAATGCCTTATCAGTGCCATCACAGACGTAACAATTTGACCAGTTTTATGTCTGCAGTGTTGATGTATGACTGTAGTATCCGATCTAAAGGAATTCACTGTTAACTATATATCAGTAGGGATGTTGTCCTGCTGGAAAATAAATCTCTTTATAGGTGTCTGGTGTTTTCCAGACTCAGGACAGATTATCCTCCTGAATGATCAAAGACTATTATCTTTTATCCTTCAATCAAAAACCAACATCTTCTCTAGCCAAACTTTCTTTGTCTTCTTGCTGTTTGTTCACTAAAGTTCAGTAATAAACGTCTGAGGAACAGCTGGATTTATACTGACATGAAATGGCATTCAGTAGGAAACATCAGCTGCACAGGTTGAATCTAGATGTCCATCACACTTTTTAGATTTATTTTGTTAATAACTTTAAACAACACACATCAAATTTTCTTCCACTTTATGATTGTGATATTTTGCTTTGGTATATTAGAGATAATTCCAATAGAATAAAATGAAGTTGTAAACATTAAGCAATTAACATGATGGACAACAACATGCTTTTTCTATAAAAACCTTTGTATTTCCAAATGAAGGCAGTTCTTTTAGGACCCCCCAGATGATTCCCTAAAACACTTGAGTGCTTTGATGAAGCCCCTGCTTTTGCTGGATTGACTGGTGGGTTGAAAATGGCCTGACATCTGAGGAGGAGCGTAGGAGCCAAATTACATGCAGATGTGCTGTCTGTGCTTATAAATGTGTTGGAAAGACTTTTTGCTAAAAGGGGTGAAGCTCCGAGTTTAAGTTTAGTTCATTTTTTTTTTAGTTCCCATAAAAATGCAAAACACATGCATGTGTCTATCTGGAGTATCTCAGAAAAAAACAATGCTGCATGTTTCTGTGTATCTGAAGAAGCAGTGCTATCCTGGTTTTTAGGGCTTCTGTTTAAAAAGTTTCTTGTTTTTTCCTTCATGCTGACCTTTAGTCTCAGTAAAAACATATTACCTAATGGACTACCATGTAATGTTGGCTGGAGATGGTTCCTCCATGGTATTGTAATGTTACATATCACCATCTACTGGTCAGAACTGGTCAGTTTGAGATCAGCTGTTCAAACCATTATCTGATTGCTTAAAGGAACATATTTCCATTCATACATTGAAAAACATAATGGTTCACACAGGTAGAACTCAGGTCTGCTTGCTTTAAAAAGAACCAAACATCCCACATTCTTGTTTTTGTTTTTAAACTAAGTTGTAGAACAAAATACTAAGTCATACTGAATATTTTAACTTATTAACTTAAATAGACTTCTTTATTAATTGTTTTATTTTTTTTGTGCAATTTTTTGTTCTGCATAATTTTATTCACTGCTTCATCGAATAGTTTTTTTTACTAATGAATTATATTTATATTTTGTAAATTTTTTTGATTATGTTTATGTTTTGCATTTTATTATATTCCTATTTGGTTCACTTTGTATTTACAGCACTGTAGTTCCAGTAATGACCAATGGATGGCAATAGAGAGCAGTTACAATACTATGATGGTTATTCAAAAAATTTACATTTTGTTGATACTACTGATTATATTAATATTATTTATTTTTTTACGATGATCCTTCGTGTGTTTTGTGTTATTGTATATGTAACACACGCTCATTCAGGATTAAATGAATAAGCGGCTGCTTTTTTCCTTTATGTTTTTGTGCATAATTTGACTGTATTATCTTTTTGTTATTTTAATAAAAATGTACTTACTTTGGTTTTTCTCGAAGTGAATGTATTTGTCTAGAATTTGAGCAGGTTTGTAAGACCTGTCTTATAAAAATAGTATTTTCCTTCAATAAGGTTGATGTTGAACACACTGAGCCTATAGTTGCAGTACAATGGATGAAATAATGTGAGAACAGGCCCACACCTGGACAATTATTGGTTATTTCTAGAGTCATCAATGATCCAAATCCACGTCAGCTTCTTTCTGCAGTACTTGGATGCTTGGTTTGATAAAACTGCATGAAAAATAGCCAACACTAATGAACAGTTTTATTATGAACTGTCAATTACTATGGTGAACTGGTGAATTATAAAGTGCCTTGAGATTAAATGTGTTGTGAATTGGTGCTATATAAATAAAACTAAATTGAATGTATTCCTTTTATCTTTAGATTTATTGTATATTGAATATCTTTATTTTTTATTTTCTTATACATAAATAAATATATATGTTAATTCAGAAAGCAAAAAATATTTATTGGAAAAACTGACAACAGAAACTTAATGTTATCGTTAAATATCTTCATTTAGGCATGTAAGGGGTTAATTAAGAGGCTGATAAGTTCTTTTAAGTCAAATTTATATAGCTTTCTTGTTGACCTATTTCTCATAAAGAAAAGACAATGGGCAATGGTAATAAAAAAAAAAAGAAAAAGAAAGAAATGGC
>NW_015151666.1:47757-52368 GCF_000732505.1 Cyprinodon variegatus
ATCGTGCATCCCTAAATAATACTGCACTTGACCCAACTTTAAATCTGTTCCAGATGATTTTCTGAACATTTCAGTTGATGAACCAAAGTAATATATTAACATTGAACCAACCTAATGTACTTACTTTTAACAATATTAACATGAATTAATGTTTTTATTGACACCAGTTAGTTACTTAAAATATAACCAATTGATGATTTTCACATTTCATTTGACTTCAAAAATAATTTCCATTTAACAAACTCTTATTAAAAAACACCTGGCCAACAGATTACTTTAAATATATTTATTGTTAATATAGCCTTAAATGGTGTAAATCCAGGTGGTGTAAATTACACATTAATTGTAACATTAATTAAAACATTAATTAACCTTAGCAAGCGCTAGCAGTTAGCATCTGTCGCTAACACGCTCACCACATCAGCCCTCCTGCTCTTTATAACATGGAGGCCCGCCCTGCCAGTGACGGCCGGGGATCCAACATTTAACTCCATCTAAACTCCACACTGAGCCTTCAAGAAATGTTTGTTTAGCTCTGGATGAAGCCCTGACGAACTAGCCAGGGCTTTTGGCTAGCTAACTTTAGCAATTCATTGTCATAATGTTATCGGTAAAGCATGAACCCTCTCAGAGGTCAGCTAGCTAATATTAACTAGTTAACATAGCAGCTATAATGTTGATTATATGCAACTGCTTTGCTACTTGTGCTTATTTATGGGTGAAATCCACCCAGGATGTAGAGACAACGAAAAAGGCGCTCTCTCATGGTTTGGGACTTGGAACTGAAGCTATATATACATGTTTAAGCTAAAAGAAGTAAAGAGCTAAGTTAAAGCTGCAGCTAAACTTATTGTTCATATGTATCAGGGCAGATTTACAGAACAGAGGGTAGAAAACAACAGGTGCAGATGGGAAGGCTGAGAATGACCTTGCTCCGACACACACACAGAAAAAGCTGATTAACAGTGGAGCAGAACGGCAGGAAGCAACTCCATACATGGAGATAGGAATGAGTATGATCACTCTGTGGGACTGTCTGTGTGAAACTGTAAGATGTTCCCTACGAAGCTAAGATGTGCCCTATGAAGATAATAAAAAGAGCCGGGGTTTTGGAAGGGGGTTCATGTTGCTGTTTGCAGATGCGTGCTGCTGATGCTCCTCTCCCTTTGCAAAGGCGAATCGAAGCTTTGTTGTCCAGAATTGTTTTTATAACACTCCATCAGTTATGTTACCTGCACTCGAATTAACGGACGCGGGGAAAAACATGATGGTGTTTTTCAACAGACTTGATCAGGTGCTCTGACTGCAAAGCCCAGTTCACATGTGACTCAAACAAAAAAACAAAAAAAAATACCTGCAGGTCATGAATAAAAATATACATATTGAGAGAAATCAGAAAGTTTGTTTGGGGTCCTTAGTAGGTGTATTTATTTCAGGTTAAGTCAAACTTGATGTCTCAAAAAGAATCAATCAAATCAGTAACTTGATCTAGTTTAGAGTGACATACATTAGTTTGAAAGAACAGCTACATGTTACACTTTTTATAGTTCAGTTCAGTTCAGTAGCTTTTATTTGTCCTAGTATGGGCAATTTTTGTGCAGTAGTGGACACTTTCCACACACACATTTACTTTTCACAAATAAAAGAAACATAAAATATAAAAAAAAAATAAAAGTAAGGTGGATAAAAGAGAAAAAAATAAAATAAATAGATATTAGATATTAGATATATTAGATATGTGCAGTGCGTGAGAGCGTAGGCCTATATGCATCCAACATGTGACTATCTGCTTTTCCTAGTAGAGTTTAGCAGAGTTTAACAGCTGAACAGCAGAGGGAATAAAGGAGTGTTTGGATTGATTTGTCTGGGCTGGTGGATATTTAAAACGGGAACCAGAGGGTAGAAACTGAAATTCGCTATATAGGGGATGGGTGTAATCATAGTGTAATAACATCAATTTTGTCGTGTGTGTTTTCAGTACAGGGGCCATAAAAGGGGCCAGGACTAGTTCTACAGGGGCACAGGCCCCTGGTGGCCCCTGTCTAGAACCTCCTCTGGTCGTATAAATTAATTTACTACAGGCAGGAAGGCTCTTCTGTCTTCAAATAATCACAGAGCCAAAATGCACAACTTGAAATAACCACCAAGGTCCATCTGATGTGATTATTGTTGACTGCAGAGAACAGCTTTCTGATCCTAGAGATGTCCAGATATCCTAAGCTGGTGTTGTTTGCTGAGGCAGCTGCACTGAAAACAGGTTCTGTGACATTTAGACTTTATGGGGTAATTTTTCCCTAAATTTGAACAAAAACATATTTACGTGTCAGGAGGGAAAGCGTTTCATAATATATGCGACACATATTTGAATAAACAGTGTTTATGTCGCAAATTTTGGGATATAAAAAACAAAACAAACCTGGTCTCTGATTTTCTTCTCATTTTATTAGAAACCAATCTGGAATTTCTCCTTAAAATTAGATCGTAGAGATTAATGCTGCACATATCTGAAATAAATACAAAATATAAAATACTCTTGGTAGCGCATCATGTATTTAAACTAATTATACCTTCAGTTCATTAAAGTTTGCTTTTAATCGGAAAAGGACACAATTAAGTCAGTTAAAAAAATAGTCTCACAAAAAAGTAAACGAAATAAATTACAAAATGTTTCCTTTTCAAATATTTTCTACTCAGTTTGTTTCTGGTCCGTTTTGCGCGCTTTTACGCATCAGGTATAGCAGCATCTGTAGGGCATGAGAGGCACAGTGGGAAGCAGCCGGAGCGGAGGGCCTTGCAGGCCGTACAGGGGCCCGCACAGGGGCCTGCAGGCGGAGGACAGGGGCGGGAGCGCCGGTGTAAAAGCTCGCTGCACGGTCAGCTGCTCCTTCTTCCACTTGGTGCGCCTGTTCTGGAACCAGATCTTGACCTGAGTCTCGGACAGGCGGAGGGCCGCGGCGATGGTG
Organism: Cyprinodon variegatus; assembly: GCF_000732505.1. Classification (NCBI taxonomy): domain Eukaryota; kingdom Metazoa; phylum Chordata; class Actinopteri; order Cyprinodontiformes; family Cyprinodontidae; genus Cyprinodon; species Cyprinodon variegatus. The sequence goes on from NW_015151666.1 coordinate 50,721, forward strand.
TGCCGCTCCAGCACCGACAGGTAGTGGCTCCTCTGGAAGCTGCGCTCCAGAACCTGCAGCTGCTCCAGAGTGAAGGCGGTGCGGATCCGACGGCTCTTCTCCCCCTGGGGCGGTGAGGACTTCCCCCTCTGCCTGTTACGCACCGACTCCTCCGTCTTTCCATCTCCATCATTCAGATCACGATTTTCTAAAATATAAACAACTGAATTTAGAATAAAATTAAAAACATTAAACTACATTTTCTTTCTTTTTCTTTTTTTTTTTTTTTTACCTGTGTCTGATTCCTCCCCAGCAGAGATAAAAGTCCTGTTAAACTTAGACGGATCCAAAATATCCTCCACAGAGAAAGAAGCTCTTTGGACCTTCGGTAATTGGGCTGCAACTGGCTGCATGTTTGCTCCTGAACGTCCGCGCCCCTCCTCAGTCTATATATAGACAGCAGATCCTATTGCTCCCTTTCAGATGTGCTTTTATAATTCTAAATAAAGTCATTTGTCTCATAGGAACAATTGTCCCCTTTGCTTTGAGCTGCAGACACGTTCCGGCCATGAGGGACCCCCGTGCCGGCCCTTCAGAATGGAAATGAGGAGGATCAGGGGCCCCGATCCCGTTAATTATTAAATGGCATCTGGTCAAAATGGCCCCTCTTTCATTCCCTTCGTGTTACTTATTGTATGAAGACTTGTCATTATTTGCAAATGGGAGATTTTACGCTCATGAGACACGTGAAGGTTTGCTGTGATGCTAATGTGTAGACCCAGTGGGGGGGACATTTGTTCTGTTTGTGAGCAGTGTGGGGAAACCAAAGACAACTTTATGACCTACATTTCATCAATGATCACTATGTTTAAACTTTTTCTTCTTTCTGTTCTTTTCTCAGCGTCCTGTCTGGCAGTGGCGGAGCTAGATGGGGGGCCAGTGGTGGCCATGTCCACCCTTAGCCAATCATTGGCCACCCCTGTGGCCCCCCCTACCATTTTTCCCTCTAATACAGATGGTGGCAACAGTCAGAAATACATTTTGACTTATATGGGGTAAAGAGAAAATAATGTTCTCTGCAAGAGGAGTATTCAGTGAAATCATAGATAACTAGTTTAATAAAAATGTATTAAATATTCAATTTATGTAGATATTAGTACTTGTAAATATACATTTTTGGCAGAATGATTATTGATAAAAGTAGGTAAATAATGATAATGGAAAAGATTTTCGCCCCAGAACTCAAACCTGAAAGAATTGCATCTACTATACCTTTTATCTAGGAAGCATGGATGTTTAAATATATGCGTCTATTTTTTAGCAAAGGTTGTAAGAAAGGATAGTTTGTCTGTATTTAGAAAATATGGATGTTGTGCTGATTAATTTTCCTGCATGAACAGTGTGGATTGACCCTGAGGTTCTGGCACCTATCCGCTTTCGGCCACCCCTCAGTGTACATTGGTTATTGCCTGGCCACCCTTAAAACATTTTCTGGCTACGCCTCTGTTGTCTTGATGCAAAAAAGAGCCCAACAGATTTTCCTCTCCAAGGTGGAGCAGTACGGCTATCGCCATAGTGTTCCGCTTGATTTATGCATAAAAAATAGCTTTATTATAATTCATGCAGTGATTAATAAAGAAATGCTGGACACTGCAACGTAAGTAGAACA
>NW_015151666.1:52894-54164 GCF_000732505.1 Cyprinodon variegatus
GCTAGCAACATATTAAAATATACATAAAACAAAACGGGGGAAAAACAGATTTTGTAAATAAAATTTTTTAAATGCAATCCTGAAAAGGTTTGCATTTTTATTTCTAATTTTAACGAACAAAATATGTTCTTTGCAATTATAAGGGAACAAAATTCAAACCATAAACATAATTGGAGACCCTCTAATCCTCATGTGACTCCACAGGCTCTAATGCAGGGATAACCAAATAAAAACCAGCGGGGTTCGAATAAAGTAAATCAACAACCAGTAAAGATCCGGAGACATTTTTAATTATAATCTGTTACTTTAATCAGAATTTAACACTGAAATAAAATGAGGTTTTTATGCATCCATGTTATATGTTGACTTTTTAAATAAAAACATCTAAAAAAAAAAAATAATTTAAAATCTAAAGTGTTTTTTGAAGTAGAGAACAACAATCGTTCAGTTTGGTATATAGACAACTTCCTGATTCACATATTTTATAAAACACTTGAGTTTTACACTACATTTGAACAACATGCGGTAATTTACAAATGTTTTAAATCACGTTGGGTCCGGATTATCCAGTAGCTGGTCCGGATCCGGATCACGGCCTGCAAATCCGTGACCTATGGTCTAATGTTTGGGAAGCTTTGTTTGGCCTAATAAAATCAAACGCACCCTTTAGGGATCCATCCTATAAAGTTGACCTGTTTGCAAAATAATCCACCTTCTCTCTGCAGAACTCTGAGGTTTTTGGGGAGAATATTGGTGATGAAACAGCATCATGGAATACATCAACATGCCAAGGAGAGACAGGGACCAAGACTTAAAACATAGAGCTAGAGCAATACACTTCAAAATGTATCCGTCTAAAAGTTCTACACACTTATTGAGACAAAAAAAAAGGATTTTGGTTCTTGCTTTGAGATTAAAATACCATGCAAAAGAAGATTAAATTAATAATCTTATCTTGAAAAGATTCTATTAAAAATATATGTAATAATCTGCCAGTGCATTAAAGCAATTACACTTATTAAGACTTTTTTAAATCATTTTAAATATTCCTTAAATAAAAAGTCTAACTGCAGTGGCAGATTATTACATTCATGAGTAGAATCTACAGTAATGGCATCTGCTCTTTCTTAGTACATTGATCTCAGAACAAGATAAAAAAAAATGTTTTTATGTGTATGTGAATAGATTATTAGATCTTTAATAACCAAGTTAAAGACTTTTTTTTAATACCAAAGTTTTCACAAGAGAACATGAGTCCTGCTACATTCTT
>NW_015151666.1:56994-58739 GCF_000732505.1 Cyprinodon variegatus
AAACCTGGAGGACAGGAACTAACAAGAAAACAAAATAATAATTAGACATTAAAACAAGAAGCAAAGTAAGACTGAATACTCTAAATAAACATAACAAAACCAAGACTGTGACACAAACTGTCTCTTTTACCTCCTCAATTAGAACAAATGCACTTATTTTAAGAAAAAAATACTTCTCTAGATTTAGATTTTTTGCAGTGCATAAATGCCTTTAACCAGCAACTCCATTAATCCTTCCTAGGGCACTCTGTGAAATACTTTGAAAATCAAAATTTCAAGCCAATAGTGTTATTGGAATCCAGGAGAAGACCTTATCACCTACGTAACCTTAAAAAAACATGGATATTTTGATGGCAAAAACTAATGTCAACGCCAACTTGCTCGAATATATTAAGAAAAATAACAAAAGTGCTTCTATAAGAAATTAATGGAAAACACTCAGAGTGAAAGAAACTTTTTAGATTTTTAGTTTATAAACCTAAATATAATTGTTAACTAGGCTGATTAACTTTTTAACTTTCCAATTAGCTTTTTACCTTTTTTTCTTGTTAACCTTTTTTCTCCAAATAATTTTACAGTAGGTAATATATCATTCAAGGGCTCATCTATTTGTTCAAATGCCAAAATAAGATGTGCAGCCGTGTAGCAGTATCTTTGCTGAATGGCTGGATATAGATCTTCTGCTTCTAGACCTCACTGAGGGAGGGGACTCCATTTGTAATGGGGATGCAAGTGATCAAAAACGATAACTTGCACAATAAAGGGTTAACTACAATTAAACATCTCTGTGTCTCAGCTTTTAGTCCACACAGCATCACAGGGATACAGCAGGTTTTAAAGAGGGGGGGTGGGGGTGTAAATGTTCCTGAATGTGACAGCTGCCAGGTCGCTCCCAGCTACAGACACCTACAGAGCCAGAGGTATTGTAGGACTGGACGGGCCGGCCCGCCGGGATAATTAGCAGATGTCTACAGTAGGCTCGACCTTCTCTGACCCTGAGCTTTGTCTCTCAGGACAGAGAGCGATACGGAGAGATTCAAACATGGAGAAAAAAACCAGAGAAGGAATGATTAACAGAAAAATAAAAGTGTTTCACGGTGATGAATTCACTGTTCTCGACCTGCATTGTTATTTAAACTTTGCTTTAAAATGATACATTTACTGTCGTGTTCAAATTCATGTGAGTCTTCTTTACATGTACTAAGCGCTCATTGTAACTTATAATGTAACTTATAAAGTGCCAGAAGATTTTTTAAAGGTAAGGCATGAATGTACTTTGAGGTGTTTATTCAGGTACACTGCAAAAATAAAATCTTATCAAATATATTTCTCTCATTTGAAGTCAAAACCTCTTTTCGCACTTAATACAAGTCAAAACCATCGACAGAGATACATTTAACTGAGAAATAATTTCTTTTAATACAATTTAGAGAATTTTGATGAGTGAAGAGTCTTGGAAATACCTTATTGAGTCGTTACTTGATTTACATAACCTTTTTTGACATTGAATAAATGTTTGAAGAATTTAAATGATAGTTGTAAAGCATGAAAATCTTGTTATAAGAAGATGAGTAGATAAAAAAATTGGTTTATCATTAACTGCATAAAAACAACATATATAAGTGACAATTCTCTGTAAAACAGTTCATTAGGCTTTTTTTCATGAAATTCTATCAAACCAAGATTCCAAGTACCGCCGAAAGAGGCTGACATGAATTTGGACCATTGATGACATTAGAAATAAC
>NW_015151666.1:59018-62239 GCF_000732505.1 Cyprinodon variegatus
CTACATAAAAAATAATCTTGACTTATCGCATAGTAATAAATTATTAATATCAAAATTTATTTTTGTTTTTTCTTTTTACATATTTTGTTAAAAGGCCAAATAAGGACTTCAAACAAAAAAAAAGTAATTTTCTGTTTTGTTTTTTTCTTGGATTGGGCTTTAAAGGGTTAAGTAGGTTTGACACCTGAATCTAAATTACTGTCACATTTATGTTACTAAGAATGAGTTGAATACATCTTAAAACTAAATGATGACATGTAAGGTGCAACATTTTAGGAGAAGGCTACTACCCTTAAACATCTTAAGCTTATTATAAGATTTAAAAGCTGTAAGCTGTAGTGATTTTTTTTGTTGTCAAAAATTAGTTTTTGTGTCAAGATTTAACATTTATTTTTTTATATTTAAAACGTCTTGTCAAGTTTGTCTTGTCAAGTGTGTTTTCACTTGTTCTATTGGCAAATTGTTTTCCATTTTTTGTTGTTGCTTATTTTAAGCCAAAATTCTGGAGTTAAGTGAAGCTATAGCTAACAGTATATAAGTTCTTTATTCTTCTATATCTTACATGAATAACCTACTTTGTATTAATTTCTTTAAGAAAATTAATATGTAAATGTTTCTTCTGCACAGATTTATATTGTAATCATGTAAAAAAATGTTTTGATACTTTGATATACTAGAAACATCAAAGAGTTAAATATTAAATCAGATGTTATCAGCCAATAAATACTAAGTACTTGAGTAGCAATTTTACCATTTACCAGCTTTTTAATCATACTAGAAGAATTTATATGATAAAGACTTTACGTTTACTTGAGTAAAAAAAGTTACAATAGTGCTAATTTTACTGGTGCACTTAAAAAAATTAAATCTAGATAAGTGCATTTATTCTTGAATTGAGGAGGTAAAAGACACTTTGCCAATGGAAGAATACAATTTTCATTAAAAAAAAAGGAAAACACAATTGCAGTGTCTTATTTCAAGAGTATATTATAAAATTATCTTATTTTAAGAGTAAAAACGTATTAAAACACTTAATTTAAGAAATGTTCCCTTATTTCTAGATTGGTTTTCCAGTGTGTATACTTTTCAAGAGACTTAATACTAAAGACCAAGCATTTCTACTAAACTCTTAAAGAAGACCTTTCAATGCCCCAGACAATTTTCTTTTTCTATATGGTGCATGGCTTGATCGGAAAACCTCATAGCTCCTACCTCCTGTTCCTACACTGCAAAAACGATCTAGAAATAAGTAAAAATTTCCTTAATTAAGTGTATTCACCTTTAATTTGAGTAGGTAAATGAGATAGTTTGCCAATGGAATGAGTAATTTTACTCTTAAAATAAGATAATTAGATAAAATGCACTTGAAATAAGACGATGCAATTATGTTTTCTTATTTTAAGTGTAAATTGTCTTGTAAAATGTCTCTTTTACCTCCTCAATTCAAGAACAAATGCACTTATTTTAAGAAAAAAATGACTTATCTAGATTTAGATTTTTTGACATGTAGCTTCTTTCACATTTCATGGTGTCAACAGCAATATCTCTATCTAGGGTAGGACAGCAGCTCTGGACTGCTGTGCTGAATCCAGACAGCTGTCAGCCTTATGGACGTCATTATACAATTGATATACAACATAATTGATGCTAGGCGATTTGGGACTACAGCCTTCTGGAAAAGAACTACAAAAAACAAAAGCTACACAAATGTAGCCACTTGCCAAAACATTGCAATACATTATATTGTATTGCAGTAGATTTCATACATTACAATGTATACAATTCAGTGAATGGAGGTGTACCTAAATCTCATAACATGCAAAGGATTAGACAACAATATAGCTCCTAGCATCAGCTATAACATCAGGAAGTCCTTACGCTAACTGCACTGGCACTTTGAAGCATCCTACCTCCTTGTTCTAGTTTCTAGTTCTAGTTTCTAGTTAATCATGATGAGTTGGGACATTCTCCAACAGTGGCTTAAGTGTCCTTATCAAATTGATGAATTTGGATAGAGCTATAAAGTTAGCATGTGATTTTGGCAACGCATAACTGCAGATGGAGGCCAGGTTGCCTCTAAGAGCAGACTGTCCGATATTAATGAAAAACACTCCCCCAGACAGAAAATATCATTATTATTATTTTCTTTTTCCATTATTTACTTTGTTTAATGTTGTTGCTCAGCAACCATTGTGAGATCACTGAAACTAATAAAGGAGAAAAGCTCATAAAGATATGTATAAGGTCCAAAGAATGGATCAGTGATAACAATTTATTGTATGCTTGTGATGTTAAGAACAATAAAAAAAAAAACTCATCACAGTTGCTGTGCTTTCAATCTAAAGAAGCTTATGTCATGTTCATGTCTCTGATAGCTGACCTAATTGCTCATTTCATTCACCTGTCTAACTCTGCCCGGTTACCAATTATCACTCATCTAATTCACCTGCTCCTGCTGCTTTATTTATGCCTCAGTCCCAGCTATCGGGGCCTGATCATTGTTTTTTGAGTTTGTGTTGCCGACTTGGAGATTTTGGTGCTGTGTTTGAATTCTATGCCATTGTTTATGTTCTCGTTCTTGGAAGCCAGTGATGAGAGAGGCTTTTAGTTTTGTCGTAGTTGTTCCTGAGCATCTCATTGGGAGTCCCTCAGCTGAATCCTACCCCACTCTAAGGAGATGGACTGAAATGTTAAACCAGCTAAGTGACTCTCACGGATAATCATCTAACATCTGATTATCATAGTCACTTACCTGTGTTTCTCTCTAACCAGAGATGCTAGTGATGGGCGGTGTCCCACCTTCCCCTCGCAGCTACTGCAGATCCACAGCTCCGTTCTATAAATAAACACCTTTTAAATAATCACAAACTCGCCTTGAACTCTGGGTCCTACTATCTGAGCTCATTAAAAGAGGTGTCAAGTAATGAAGTACAAATACTTTGTTACTGTACTTAAGTACACTTTTTAGGTATCTATACTTTACTCCATTACTTATTACTTATTTTTTACACAAGTATCTGTACTTTCTATTCCTTACATTTTTAAAACAAACTGTAGGAGCTATTTCTCTATTTTTGTTTAAGAACTTAGATTATTTAGTTAGTTTGTATTTATTTAGTTATTTGTTGCATTTTTGTTTGAAAGTAGTTGCTTAGAATACAATTATTTCTTAGTAAATTGTTTAATTAGTTAATTGATTTTGTCTGGGTGTCTGGTATATA
>NW_015151666.1:63891-65395 GCF_000732505.1 Cyprinodon variegatus
AACAGACTTTAACTGTAACTGAAGTTACATTAAAACTGCAAAAGAATTGTACTCCAGCTGATCCCTGGAAGTTTATCATAGAATCATTGCATGATGTACTGATAAATGTGGACTGATTGTAGAAAGTTACATCTTCATCCAGATGTAGCAGATGTGTCTCCCTTAGAAGAGGAAAGGGGAGGAGAACGCACCACCGTTAACTCCTCAACAATCACTTTGGGGCGTTTAGAACAACTCCCAGGGAGGCTTTTAGCATTCCAGCGCTCCTTTGTGCAACCTCTGCTGACACACTTTGCTTTTGTAATCGTCGTCGTCAAACTGGTGATTGAACAACCCAGCGAACATCTTAATAACACAGAGGGGTGTGGGGTGGTCCTCCATCCACAGAGAGCCTGGTTTCCTGTTGCTTTTTTCACTGGAGTGCAATAAAACCAGGGGGTTAAACAATGAGGAGGGTGAATGTAAAGAATTATATTGACATGTCTGGAAGTTTGTGTCAAACACCATTTTAGCTTCGGTGCTGACTCTGTGACGCTCTGGAAAGTAATGGCAAAGTTTATGTGAGTTATTAGATGTTAAGTAGGATGGCATGCAGTCCAGTGGTTTCAACTGGACTTTCTAAATACTACATATATTTAAATACATGTTATACATAGATGGGATTAGATTTGTGTTTACAATTTGACGTAAAGGAACAATGTAACAAAAAACAAAACCAAAACAAATGTAAAACAGAATTTTTATATGTCAGTGTGATTATTTTTATTAATGGGTGATTAAATATCTTGAAAATAAAGAAGCAGGATAACATGCTACATAAGTACGTTACCATTTTACCAAATAAAACATTGTTGTTGAGAATGAACTTGTTTCCTTAAAGGTTAATTTCTCCTATTTATTGCAACGTTTAAGGCCAAAATCTCTCTACTTTTTAATGAAACACCGGAGGGATTTTTTCTTCTTACGAAAAAGTAACTATTAACTTTTATTGAAACAAAAATGTATATATAATTTTTGTTTTAATTTGAGTAACTTTTTTACTTAAGAGACCGTTCTTTTACGTGAGTTATTTTATTTTATTGCACTCTGAACAGGAGGGATCTGGTGCTTTGAGTAGTAACTAATTACATTTATTTAGTTACATTTACTGAAGAAATATTTTTTTTTTTTTTTTTTTTTTTAGGACAAATTTTCCTGCATGACACTTTTTACTTTTATTCGACTAATATTCTTGTGAAGTTCCTCTACTTCTACTTGCGTAAAAGTTGTGCTTAATCTCTCAAACGTTACCTAGCTATTCAGAGATGAGAATATACAATAAACAGTCAATATTGTCAGTGGAAGTTCAATTGCTCTCTCTAATATATACATTAATCAGAGGAAGTTTCCTTTTATTTGCATTATGCTAAAAATATCGATTTGGAGAAGTGTTTCTTCTGCAGGTTTTTTTATTTTATACACTGCTCAAGAAAATTAAAGTAACACTTAGAAAACACATCAGATC
>NW_015151666.1:66176-68107 GCF_000732505.1 Cyprinodon variegatus
TATTTTTAAAAATATAAATTTTTGTTTGTGTTTATTTGTGGTATTCTTTTTATTATGATATGTAAGATATTTTAATGACTTATGTTTTTTTAATGTCATTCTCCTATTGTTATTTGATGTAATTTTTACATCTACCAAATAAGTAAAAACACATTTCAAATACCTAAAGTACTAAACTTGCCTCTTTTCCTTATTTATTTTTCTTTTTCTGCCCCTTTAACTATTTTGCTCTATACGTTCACAAAATATTAAAGCTTGTATTTGATTTGTTTGCATCACAATACATTTTTCTTTTATATTTTGGAGAATTTGTTCTTTTTTTGTATGTGACTTGTATCATTATATATTTATTTACATTCACAAACTTCAATACCATTGAGATTTTAAGTCATATATCAACTCAAGTAATCCGTATTTATAATAATCCGTAATAATCTGTACAGTATTCTGGTTTTAAAACAATAAATTTTGCCTGGGTTTGTCTCTATTTGCAGCAGTTCTCCTTTGAACCTGTGGTGGCGCCATTGCCTTCATCAAAGAGCGGAAGTCGAGCTCTCGCGATACTTTCTTGTTTTCATTGATTCTCAAACATGGCGTCTGAAGTGCAGGCGGGCACCGCTGCAGCTGCAGAAAAGGACTTGGCTGTAGGGTATGTTTGTTTCCTATTAAGCTTTCTATAGGTAATAACAGTGGTTTTAGTAATCCAACGCATATATTTAAGTTTTCCTGAACGCAATGGCTTTGTTTTCGTCATGAGAACCGTTAGCATACCAGCTAGCTAGCGAATGATAGCTGTGTTGAGGAGCTACGAGGTAACAAAAAGTAACAATAGTGTTAATTAATGCAGTTAATTGACTTTTACATGCCTGCTGTTTGAAAGATTAACTTTGCAACTATTTTATTTGTTCCTCGGTCTCAAATTCCAGCTAATGCAGTTCATTAAACATGTATTGTTTGGTTATAGGTGCGCATTTGGTTCAATCAGAAATCTGTCTGTTTAGGGTTTGGCTTTGAATACCAACTGAAATAACTTGCACAACCACTGAAGCTCTACGTTGTTGTGTGGTGAACTAATAGGAGAAAAACACAATGTCTTTTTTGACATCTTGTTCTGTGTTTTCGTTGATGACAAAGCATCTAGAGAATGAAGATCTATTTAATATTAAAGATTTGTGCCTGTGTTGTTTTAATGTCCTATCTAGAGTCATGCTTGACTAAAGTTGTCTCGCTTTTGGATTTCAGAGAGGTTGCCTTTGGGGAACAACCTCCTGGTATGGACACAGAGTCATCAAATGGCAAAGAGGGAATGGTAAAACTTTTTTAATGATCCTACTTTATCTTATATCTTGCTAAGCTTCAGTAAGATGTTAAAGTCGTAGGGAAGTCATATTTAAATGTCAAATCGTTCTGGCTTAAACATGTATATAAATGTACTCTTTATCAGACTATATTGTCCCAAAAATTAGAAAATTTTCTATAAAAAAAAAAAAAATCCTGTCTTAAAATCTGTGTTTTTTTTTGTTATCTTATGCAGGTCAGTTAGTTATACGTCAGCCTGAACACCTAATTTCGGCCAATCATATATCAACGGTCATCTGTCAATCAAATTTTTTTGCTCATATCATCTTGAGTCATATGTCGCAGCTAATATACGCAACGGTTAAAATAAGAAATGAGAATCATTTCCTTTCCCATTTAGTTCCGTCCCAGTGTTCAAAGGGATGGACGTCTGTGTCTTTGGCAGGCGTAGAGCTAACAAACATGTACGGCTGTAAGCCTTCTACACCAAATCAAGCTTCTGCTGCCCTGGTGTCCTCTTCCACATCTTCGTGTTACTATTCCTGTACCTAACCCTCCTCCTCTAAATAAAAAATGGATGACGGAGGAGACTCATCCACGACCTCCGACACTAAACTCTCCTCCTCTTGCAT
>NW_015151666.1:68136-73959 GCF_000732505.1 Cyprinodon variegatus
ATGTTTCCTCTGTCCATAGCGTTCCTTCCAGTGTCGTTTCTAAGTCACCAATTTAGTGCTACTTGGTCCCAATGGAATTTCCCATTGGGAACCTGCTAGCACTAAGTTGCTAACTGGTTAGCAAGATGTTTCCAACAAACCGGCCACAACCAGACTTGCTTGAGAATCTTCCGCCACAACAATCCCGCCCCCCCTGATAAACGACCATTCACTTTATTCACTCATGTAAAGTCGTGCACCACTTGGGAGAATTCTGAAGAATCAGTTAGAACGGCCGTTTCCCTACGACTTTATGAATTTTAATTTTGGCATTTAGGCAATATAGTCAAATTCTAAAATAAAGTGTATCTATATTTCCTGTGTTTAGCTGTTCAAAGGAGGCAGCATCTGTGTTCCCAATGAGTTTTAACGGGTTACAATTATAGATGCCCGTGGTTTTCACTGTTTTACATTAAGTTGTTGTTTTCAACTTTCTAACCCCTGTTGCTGTTTACTTTGTGGCCTTTTGCCCAGGAGGCTGTCGGTGATGGCTCCGAAGCAGCCGGCACTCTGACTGGATCCGGAGATGAGGAGAGCGGGCGGCAGCTCGGGGAGGTGGAGCTGCAGTGCGCCTTGTGTATGAAGTGGTTCACAGCGGAAACATTTGGGATTGAAACGGCGTACGTGTCTTCAGGATGTCGATTGCTGCTTTTTGGTTCCAATGCAGCCATTAACTGCTTTTCTCCCCCCTCAGGACGTGTCTCCCCTTCATGACCAATTATGTGTTTCACTGCAATGTATGCCATCACAGCGGCAACACGTACTTCCTCAGGAAACAAGCAAGTATGTGTCCTGTTGCTGAAACCTGAGGTTCAGTGTTTTTTTTTGGTTGGTTTTTTTGTTTATGTGTGTCAAGATGTTAACTGAATCACATTTTGTTCTTTCAGACCTGAAGGAAATGTGCCTCACAGCTTTGGCAAACCTCACATGGAGGTCCAGAACACAAGATGAGCATCCTAAGACCATGTTCTCCAAAGACAAGGTGGGAGTCCATCTTTTGGACGCTGGTGGAGAGATGCTTAAACATTTGATTTACAATTGAAACCACAGTTGTTGTTTTGTTATTGAAGAGGTGTTTTAAAACTGAAATTAAAATGGCAGATTTTGTCAGCCTAACGTGGGACACCAGTAATTGGGCCATCCTTGCTTCCCTTCAAGAAATGAAATGTGGGAAAATACTTTTTTTTTTTTTTTTTACATTTATCTACTGGCTGCCATGAATAACTTAACCTCTATGGATTTAATTTTGTTCCATTATTGCTGCGGCAAAGATCGCATTTTGTAAATGGAAATTTGAAAAAAAGTGCTTAACAGAAATGAAAAGTTTGATGGAGTGATTTTATTTCAAACGATTTCCACCATCAAAAATGATACTTTTAACAAAATGTACAAAAAATATTTTGAGCTTTAATTTACTGTTTTTCACAAATGTTAAACTGCAAAAACGTTCTGAAAGTAAGTTAAAATTTCTTAAAATATGTCTATTTACCCTTAATTTAGGTAGAAAATTAAGATGATCTGCAAATGCAGTGAGCATTTTTACCTTTGAAATAAGACAATTAGATATTATGCACTTGAATTAAAAGACTAGTTGTTTTTTCTTATTTTAAATGTTAATTGTCTTATTCCATTGGCAAAATGTGTCACTTAACTGCTAAGCCAAAAAAAAGCGTGCAAAATCAAGAAAAAAATCACCTACTTAGATTAACATTTTTTGTAGCATATCTTTTCAGATTCTATTCTAATTTGTCTTCTGATTTATAGATTTATGTTTTAGCCTACTGGAAAACTTTTTTTATATTTAATTTTATTTTTTCCTTTTCCACTTTGGGAAAGGCTATCTATACAAAGGACTTTATGAATATTATTTAGTATGATAATGATTATTATTATCAGCTCCATCTCCATGGCTTTGAACATCTTCCTTCTTTTACAGCCATTATCAAACAGCTATGCTCATTTTATTGGATGGAACCAAAATGTCAAAACATTTGCACTGAAATCTTTGTAGATCACCGACAGGATGCCCAATTATTTCACCAACCGAAAAAAAGGACATGCAGTCTAGCTCCTCTTATTCTGAATCTTTGAAGATCAGGTCCTATTCACTTAAGTTGGCTCTGTCAGTTCAACAAAACTACTCCAATTGCTGTTGTTATTCAAAGCAGAGTTTTAAAGTTGTAGGGAAATCATATTTAAACGTCAAATCATTCTGGCTTAAAAATGTATATAAATGTACTCTTTATCAAACAATATTGTCACAAAAGTTAGAAAATTTCAATAAAAAAAAAATCCTGTCTTAAAATATGTGTTATATATATATTTTTATATATATTTTATATATCAACGGTCATCTGCCAATCCAAATTTTTCGGTCATAGCATTCTGATTCATATGTCGCAGCTAATATACGCAACGGTTGAAATCAGAATAATTTCCTTTCCCATTGAGTTCCGTCCCAGTGTTCACAGCGATGGACGTCTGTGCCTTCAGCAGGCGTAGAGCTAACAGAACTGGCAGCGTTGCGAGGCAAGGGCTCAAACATGTACGGCTTTAACAATCTCTTTTTCAAGGTAGTCCTGGCCAAGACAGCGGCAAAAGATTACATTACAAATTAGATTACAGTTGACAATTACATCTATCTATAATTAGAAATTCATAACAGTTACAAACCATAGATCTCATTTCCAAACCTTTGAGCAATCGTTTAAAATGTCCGATTGGAATCAAATCCCTCAACTTCCAGTCTTTCTGGAGATTGTTCCATGCAAAAAAAACTCTCCTCCTCTTGCATGTTTCCTCTGTCCATAGCGTTCCTTGACAGTGTCGTTTCTAAGTCACCAATTTAGTGCCACTTGGTCCCAATGGAATTTCCCATTGGGAACCTACTAGCACTAAGTTGCTAACTGGTTAGCAGCATGCTTCAGAGACATCGGCCACAACAAGACTTGCTTGAGAATCTTCTGCCACAACAATCCCGCGCCCTTGATAAACAACCAATCACATTCACTTTATTCACTCATGTAAAGTCGTGCACCACTTGGGAGAATTCGGAAGAATCAGTTCGAAGTTGCTAACTTGTTAGCAAGATGCTTCTGACAAACCGGCCACAACCAAAAAGCTTGCGAACCTTCCGCCGCTACAATCCCGCCCTCTTGATAATCTACCAATCACATTCACTTTATTCACTCATGTAAAGTTGGAACAGCTGCTTCCCTATGACTTTAAACAAACACAGCAGGATATGAAGCCTAGCTAACCCACAGATTTTAAAGTTTTTCTTTTTATTGTTAATTATTATTTTCCTGGGTTTGCTGTACAGAAATTTCAGGCTCCATTGAAGGGTTTAAAGCTGAAATGACATCATTTAAACACACAATGATGTCAAGCTTAAACCAGTCTTTAGCTAAGAGGAAAACTAAATGTTTTCACTACTAATGAGGAGGAACAACATTTAAAGGACTTTTATGGATATGTGCTGCTTAAAATAGTCCAAAAAAGAACACAGGGTCTTCTCTTTCTAATCAGAATGTCATTTTCTTGGACAGAAATCCATTTCACAGAAACTCTTTTTCAGTAACACCCCTTTAATTCTTCCCTTTTGAAGCTGTTGTTTTAATAAAGCTCCTTCCATTTGCAGGATATCATCCCATTCATTGATAAGTACTGGGAGTGCATGACGACTCGGCAGCGACCAGGGAAGCTCACCTGGCCCAACAACATAGTGAAGACGATGGTAATGTGGCGTTCAGTCCTTCCCATTCCTGTACGGCAGCATTTAGAGAGTTAATTGGTTAAAATGACATCACTGCTGTGTTTTGCAGAGCAAAGAGAGGGACGTGTTCCTGGTGAAAGAACACCCTGACCCTGGCAGTAAGGACCTGGAGGAGGAGTACCCAAAGTTTGGCCTTTTGGATCAGGTGACTGAATAAAGCCGAATAAATGCAGCACAGCTTTTTTTTTAATTTTATTTTTTAATGCTAAATACACACTGGAAAAAATATTTAGAAATGAGTAAAATCTTCTTAAATTAAGTGTACTTACCTTTAATTTTAGTAGTTAAATGAGATAATTTGCCAATGGGATGAGTATTTTTACTCTTAAATTAGGATAATTGGATAATATGCACTTGAAATAAGACAATGCAAATGTTCATTTCTTATTTTAAATGTAAATTGACTCGTTCCATTGGTTAAATGTCTCACTTTCCTCCTCAAATCAAGAAAATATAATGTTATTTAAAGAAAAAAAAAGACTTATGTAGATTTACATTTTTTGCAGTGCAGGCTTGGTTTTAGTGACTTCAAATAAAGGTTGCCTCGTTTCTATCGTTATATTTTTTTTTGTCAGCAGAGAGCTGCCATTAGTCTCTCCCTGCTTCCTTTAAAAGCGCTGTCAAACCAGGACCAATTTAGCTATCGAAGCCTGAAATGCAAAACATCTGGCAAAAACGCTGCCTTGTTTTGTTTAAGTTATGAGCACGCTGACACAAGTCAGTATACACCAGGCACTTTGGTCGTATGCCAGCGTATGCTCATACATGGGCCATAAGTTATAGGTAAGTTATCTGATCATCTACATACGTTAAGTGTAAGTTACTCATAAGTCGTGGCATCTAGCTTGTCCAAAACTCCAACTAACATGCACATAACTTCTGCGTAACTTATCAAGATCTTATCTCCAACACATATCAACGAATCTGATGTCTGCCAGACGAGCGATGAACGTGTTTCTAACTTCCAGCTACTGTATAATGGTAAACTAGTAAACTAGCCCCACCCGCCAGAGCCCAAAATCATTTTTGCCTGTGAGTTGGTCTTGCCTTGATCAATGCCCCAGGCCCTAGAACTGGCGGGCCAATCACAAAGCAGAGATGTCCTTTGAATTTTTGGATGCAAAGCGGGCGGGTTTTGAGGCTGTGACGACGAGGCTGCGCGACGCTGGAGAAAGCACAACAAGGAAGATGACAACAACTATTTAATAGTTCTCGTTTGACTCAGCTTTGGAATCAGTTCTGGAAGGATTAGACTTTGGGTTTTTGTTGAAACGTGAGCAGGAAGAGTCTCTACGCTCTTTCGTCTTTTAAGGAGGACGTTTTCACCGTTTTACTGACAGGCTGTTTGTTTACACTCCCCCACCAGCTTTCTGTCACGTTACTACGTCACAGTCAGTTGCGCTCATTGGTCAGAGCGTTGGCCAATAGGCACAGACATGATTTGAAAGACAGCAGGTTGTTCTCATCAATAATCTTCCGATGTCTCATTTATCGGGGCCAGACTAAATCATACATTTAATCTCACATTTAGTCTGGTTTATCAGGCTAATTTAATGGCGTATTGGCAGCGTTTTGGTATTAAGGGGGTTCACAGGAGAAAACAATCAGTTATCCCCCAGACTTCATCCCCATCATAGGGTGAGGGAGAATGTGAGTGTGATGGATCCTCCCTGCAATCACACCAACCACCTACAAACCTAACAGACATGACGCTGAATCTGCTGCCACTGCAAACCCTTCATTCTCTCTTTTTCTTGTTTTGTTTTTTTGGCGGGCAGCAAACAGCAGCTAGGTGAATACCGCGATCAAAGAAATATTTTTATGCGGACTAGGCGCCTCTGGGTGCATTGCTGTCCCCCTCAGGACACTGGCTTTTGCATCATTTCATGGCATTACGCAGCCGTGCGTTATGCAGAAGTTAGGCTGTCATTGGACATCAGTTCTAGACTCGTTATGAATAATCTATGTATACGCCCAAAACTGAAAAAATACATAGAAAGTTCAGCATA
>NW_015151666.1:74998-76623 GCF_000732505.1 Cyprinodon variegatus
CAAAGAGCCACATGCGGCTCCAACGCTGTCACTAAAGTAATAACCTGATCATCTCACAGCTTGATTTATTCTCACCTCGTCTGCCTCTGTTTCCTGTGTTACTTTTAAAATTACATGTTTTAATAGTTACACATTATTTCATAAATTAGGCTAAAATGTGTTGCATTTAAAAAAGAAAATTAAAAACAATCCACTGGACTTTGTTTCTAAGTTTGAAGACGTTTTGCTTCCCATCCATGAAGCTTTTTCAATTTCAAAATGTAAGGAATAGCGTTGAGTTCGAGGTTTTGTACAGTAGCCCAACAAAGCCTTGTTTTTATTTTGAAAACATGCAAATTGAAACGGACGAAGGGCTCCACCCCTTTGGAATGGGGCTCAAAGACTATGACCTGGATGACTGGGAATCTTCACCAGCATGTTGCATTTAAACAACGTTTTAATGAGGGTGATGAAGGGAATTATTATAGTTTTGTTTCAACTCCAGGGTTAGAACATGCAATGCTAGAGGAAGCCTGTAAATATGACCTGCTGTGTGTTTTTCTGTAGGACCTTGGGAGCATAGGACCCTCATATGACACCCAGAAACAGACCAGTGGAACTCCAGCAGCTGGAGGGCTCAACGGTAAGACTGAAGAGAACCAAACTGAAGCAACCGTAGCTCAACGTTCATTAAACTGATTGATTTTTAATATGAATTAAGACAAGAAACAGGGATGACTGAAGGGTTTTAGTTTATTTAATTAAACGTCTTTAGTGTTTGTGTTAAGTGAGGTTAGCATAAAATTCATTTTTTCCATTATATGCATGCTGGACAACATTGGAAAGCTTAGATTCTTCTCAATTCAACCACCAAGTTCATTTTATGGACACAGCGAGCACCAATAAATACTGATAGAGCAGCACATCAAAATGTAAACATCACAAAGCAGCCACAGCTATATACCTTTGTAGGCATCCAGAAGCCGTCCTATAAATCCAATCTTCAATTCTTTATACTCCATTCATCCATAAGGGTCTACAGATTAAAAGTAACCGAGTATATTAGTAATAAAAATATTCCATGATGAGAAAATCGTCCATAACGTCCGGTTGTTGACATCAGAAAAGTTAGCTGGTCATAGCTAACTTTCACCTTCTTGCTAATATTTACTTCCTAACTCTTATTTCCTCGGTTTTTAGCCCGTGATGTTTGGTACGGTTCTTTACATCGTCTTCTTACCTACAAGACAAAAGTGTTTGGATATTTTTATGATGCGATTTGAGCCAGATATAGTCCCTGAAATCTGACTTCCCGTCACTTCCTGTCAGCCAGTGAAGCGCAACATTACGTGTCTTAATTCTGCGCTGTTATTGGTTAAGACCACGTGGGCTGTTGGGCTTTGTAACCAGTGAAATAGGGTTTCAAATGAGCTTGCATGTGCCGAGGGTATTTAAAGCGGAACCATGTAAACAGGCTTGCATTAGAGAGATGCAGACGCTGCGGATGGAGCCATGCGCACGGCTTCAAGATGAGTGACACAACTGTCCTATTTTTTTTTAAAAGTTTGGACTAGGGCTGCAACTAATGATTATTTTAAAAATCGATGAATCGGCCGATTATTTTTTCGATTAATCGATGAATCGGA
>NW_015151666.1:76926-82909 GCF_000732505.1 Cyprinodon variegatus
TGACGACGGCGGCGGATGACGCATTAATCGCGCGACACAACTAATCGATGATGAAATTCGTTGCCAACGCTGTTGATTTTTAGTTGATTTTTATCGATTTTATCGATTCGTTGTTGCAGCCCTAGTTTGGACGCTGATTTTGTTTTATTACAATGCCTAAGGCTGAAAAAAAAATACAGCTCAGAAAAGGCACTGGGGCTTATTTTAGCTTGAAAAGCAGCAGTTTCACTATCTTTTATAGATTTTTGTTATTATAGGTGTATAAATTCTACATTTTGTTATATACACTGATACTGAAAAAAAGTGAAAAATACTGGCTTCATAAATGTTTTGGGGCCTGTTACGGCCCCCTGTATGTCTAGGGGAGTGGGGGCATAAACATATAGGCAGAAACTGGTATGTTCTTATAAAATTATGATTTATTGATAACAAGAGGTGCAAGCAATTAACAAACAAAAGGAGGGTGGGTTTGGGTGTTGTGAAAATAACAAAGTTAAATAAAAGAGCTCCTCAAAAGGAGGATTGTACGTAGCTACAGATTTAAACCAAAAGGGGATTCTTACTAAAAAACACAGAGCGCAGCACCCACTACACCTAATGTAACTAACAAAGAAAATACTCAGTGGTGCAATCAGTCCAGACTCTGGCCCTACCTCCACCCTCTTTCTAGCATCAAGCTAGTAAAGATGCACATTTGCCAAACACAACAAAATACTTGACACAAGCTACTAAGTACAAACCCCAAATGGGTAACCAAAAAGATAAGTGAGCTACTCCACTAAACAAACAAGCAGCTGCTAACCAACAATGTTTGGTTCACACGAGGCACACAAGTCAACTGGCTGTGAGAAGCTGCCTCAATCAACAGGTGAGGTCTCCTTATAAGCAGGAGCTGATTGCAGGTGGTGATGAGCCATTGGCTGAAGGTGGAGCTGAGGGAACCAATGGATGGGACTGAAGTCAGATCCCCAGAAACCAGGAAGTAGGCGGGTCTTTCCACAGGCCCATGCAGCCTACTTAGTAGAGGTGAGAAAGAGGGAAAATAAAGGAAAACACAAATATGACGGCGACAGCCGTAACAGGCCATCAAAATGCTTCAGTGTTATTCTGTGGGTCAAATAGTTGAGTGGGACATTTGGAGAGATTTGGAGACGCTGGTGACACCAAAAGTTCAAAACCTTACAGCTCTGTTCCAGTTACAGCTAGAGGTCTGAAATGTTCTGCATTTGTGGTTGACATGATGTAGAACACATTTAATACAATGAGACCTGCCTTTTTTCAAGCATATCTTCATTGCTGCTGTTCAAAATTGACCTATCATTTCCGAGAATAAAAACAACAACTTTGAGTCATGTTTGAACTGATGCAGTTTGGTCTGTGTTCTACTCACCCAATTTTCATTTATATATTCAGAAACTAGAGGGTGTTAGCTTTTAAATAATGTATCACACATGTAATTTAGGCTCACTGGTCCTAAGTTATTTGCTTTTCCATTTGGGCATGCAAAATAGGCGAGGATTACCCAAAATGAGGTGGATGTCAGGATCACATGCAGCGGGCCGTTAACAACATGAACACAGTCATGTTCACATGTTTTTTTTTCTGGTGTGTGCGCCTTTTTTCTTATGCTAAAACTCTTACCTTTAGCTATAAAACAACCTAACAGGAGTTATGGGTGGAATGTTGGAGGTATAAGGTGATAGAAACAGGAACATTTCGATAGAAAGTCAAACTCAAACCAGCTCCAGATGATCCTGTAGTCATGATTATCCCCTTTATTTCACCACCTGACCTCTACAGGCTTTAATGCAGAGCGGCCTGCTGCAGGGCAGGGGTTTGGTCCCTTCTGTGGCTCTTAGGGCAGATTTCCTCCAGGCTGCTGTGATGAAAGTGGGAGATCCTCAGCTGCTGCACAGATTCCCAGAGCAGACCTATGTAGCTGTGTTTCCATCTAAACATCGCACCAATTTTGAGTCGACATTTAAAATCTGAAAAAAAAAGGAACTTGATCGTGTTCTTATGTATTGCTAATAAATAACCGCTGACTTTAGATTTAAAGGCACGCCGTTTAACTTTTGGCCACTAGGGGGTCGTCTTGCTCTGCAGCTGTAAAATTACAACTTTAAAGCTGAAAGCAAAATGCTGAACATAGCTTATAATAATAATATTAATACTAATAAATGCAGCATAAAAACATAAAATAAGGCAATAATAAGAATTAGTTTGAGCTAAATAAACGTCACCACAACTAAGTCCTGCCAGTGTTAAAAGCCAGCGAATAAAAGTAAGTCTTGAGAACAAAGGTTAGAAGAAATTAAGCAGGGAAGGAGCCTCCTTGATGAGCAGCGGGAGGCTATTCCATAAAGATGGAGCAGCGATGGAGAAGGCTCTGGCCCCTCTGACATTCCTCTGAAAGCTCAGTCCCTGCAGGAGCTGCTATTCTGCTGGCCTGAGGGACTTTCTTTTTATTGGAGGCCACGCTAGACGTCAGCCTCCTCCAATTGTTAGGATAATTATCATTGATGTGTGAGTTTATTGCACCATGATATTGGCTGCCTGTTGCGTGGCAGAACTGATGTTTTCCACAATAGCTTATCTAACTATCTAAGGATATTTCCTCTGTCTGGATATAAAGTTAGAATCTTCATTCTGTACGTGGCAAATTTTTGGGAATGTAATGAGAGCGGCGTCCTTCAGCTAAGAAGGAAGTGTAATATTTTGATAAGGCTGGAGCCATGGATGTCATATAATCTGCTAACCTGTATGATGTAAAATGTGATGATGTGGCAGACTGGAGATGTAGAAAATGCCTTTTTAACTGTTAATCGGGGCCACTTCCTGAGAGGTGAGCAGCTGCCTTCTGTAAACTCTAAGCAACTTCTCTGATCTTAGTAAGATTACAATTTCTATCAGAATCTGCTGTCATGTCTTCTGGTTATTTAATACATCCATGTTATTAAGTGTTATTTAAAGAGTTTGTCCGGAGTGATCTCTTTTCAGAGAAAAGAACCAGAGAGATAGAGCTTCAAGGTGCAGACACAGAGCCTAGCTTTAACACAACCAACTCCTTTCCATGATCGACTCTTTCGTTTTTTCTCGCACACGATTCCTTTTCACGTTTTCTCCTTTTTAAGCCTCAGAAGGTTTAAACTTTTTCCTTGCCTCAGCCATGACCACTAGTCGAGCAGGCGGAAAAATAAAACAGCAAAAGCCTTATATAAGAGCCTGTGGGCTTAAAGCAATACGTTCTTCCGGGTCACATGACCTGGCCGACGATGGTGAGTCTTCTCCCAAATTACATAGTCGGTATTTCAAGAAGTGAGCCCCGCTCGCAGCATTGATAGTGTCAAGCTTAAAGTCCACGGCGTGCCTTTAAGTGTAATTCTGCGAGGTTAGGAGTTATTAGACACCGCAGTAGATGATGGGTCACAGAATATGGTATAACACCAGAGCAGCGGCAGGTTACAGTTTGATGGATGGAAGAACCCAGCAGGCCAATCCCTCTTAAAGAAAACCAGTGTTGGAGATTATGGCGCTGCTCTGACTGGTTCAAACCAGAACCCTGCCTTATATTTCCTTAGGAAACAATGAGCTCTGCTTTATCAGGATGGTTTTCATCATTATTACATTTCAAAGCACACAAGGCTGCAACCTAAACTGTTTGTTTTCTTGCTTCACTTTGTATTAGTTTGAATATTGAATGTATTAAATATGATGCAATATTAGCTTTATTTTGATAAAGAAAAACTAATACTTACACAAATACAAATTTTTAACACCAAAAGAACTTTGATTTTTCTAATAAAAAAAGAAAAACAAGGCGTCATATGAACAGAGTGGAGAACAGAGCGAGGCGGAGCAGCCTGATGACCACACTGTCTGTGTGCATTGTTTTCCAGGTGGATCTTCTTTCTCAGGTGAATATCTTACGCTTTGACACCTGGAGCTCCTCTGTGTGTGTTTTTTATTTTTTTAATCTGCTGGATAGAAGTTGGCCCTGAGGTTAAAGTCACGCAGCGATTTGTCCCTCTTCACCTTCGTTAGCTGAAACCAAAGCTGATCCTCTAAAAGCATCTTGTGGGCAACTTCATCCATGTGCTGATGTGACCTCCCCCCCCCTCCTCCTGTCTGCTTTTTGCATCGGTTCAGTGCAACAACCCTGGAACCATCAAACCTTCAGTGGCTTGCAAAAGTATTCACACCCCATTTTCATTTTTCTTTTCTTATTTTTGATGTCTCTGGCCCAAACGTAGGAGTTTTGGGGGGATTTTATGTGACAGACCGACACAAACTAAAGAATAATGCTACGAAAAAATGAAACCTGTTTTTTTTTTTTTTCTCTCAAAGCACAGAACAGGATTTATGAATAAACATTAAACATTTTTTTTTATCTAGAAATGAAACTTTCAGCTGTTTTTTAAACAAAACATTTTTTGAGAATGTTTTTTTTTTTTTTTTTATGGGCTTTTTTTCCCCCATTAATTAATTTTTCCAAAATTGTTTTTTTATTTTTCTTTATTCTGGTTTATAATTCATGTTTTTTGCTTTTCAACACGTATGCTCCAGTTGAGATTATCAGGGTGGGTTTATAAAAACGTTAAAGGTTTCTTTCCTTTCATGGTTGCGTTGTGTCGGCCTGTCAGATTCAATCCCAGCAAACGAAGCAGAAATAATCTGGTAATGAGATAAAATGAGGAAAGATTTCAGAGGTGTGAATGGTTTTGCAAATCACTGCAGCTTCTACACGTCTGGCTTTGCTGCTGAAAGGCTCTGCCGTCCCTCAGTGTGTTTGAAATGACGCCTTGCTTTCAGGGGGAAAGCAGAGCGCCATTTTTTTACCTGCTGTTGGCCTTCACCCAATGCTACTTAGCCTCATCTTCCTCACTTTAACCTAAACTTCTGTAAGGTTAAAAATAATCAAACGTTCACTTTTTCCTCACATAGGTGGGTTTCTCCAGGTAGGAGACTTGTTTACTAATATAGTGTTCAGTTTTAATTATTAGATCCTAATTCAGTTTTATTTTTTTCTTTTCACTCAGCTGATTTATTTCTTTTTCAAGTCTTCTGTAACTAAACCATTTTAGATCATCTAATGACCAAATGAGAACTCTAAGTTCTACTGCAGGAACCTGGTGCCCCCATTTTTACAAAACGTACCAGAAGTCCATAATTTGGTGAATTGTTTTAGAATAGTTTTCATTAGATTATTTTATTATAAAATGAAATGGCATTAAAATCTTTGATTTCAAGGCTCTTTGCATATATTACCCCAAATGTTGTAGGTAGAGATGTTTAATCACTCTTTGTTTGCTTGAGCATCTGTTTTTGCCAATACATTTTACACCTAAAGTTTAAGTTTAAGAACAGGGTTTCAGTGGGTCATTAAAAATCAGTAAAAGTCATTACATTATTATTTATTAAATTAAGGGGCATTTAAAAGGCTTTATTGCAAAAATGTTTATAAAAGCAATTTGTTAGATATATTGTGATATATTTGTGCAGAACTGCTTCCAGTTGATTGTAAAGCTGTATGTTCGGAAAAGAAGCTCGAGGCGGAGAAAAAGCTAGAGAATGGGAAAATGCTAATTTTAACAAAAGTGTCTGAAAAACGAGGAATTCGGGACATGGCTGCAGCCTGTTGACGGTAAAGATAATGAAGGATTTTGCCATGATATTTATATTTTTTATATATATATATATATATATATATATATATATATATATATATATATATATATATATATATATATATATATATATATATATATGAGTTTTATGAATTACGCACTTTTTTTTTAGATTCTCTTAATTTCTGGGGGCAGGTGTTTCTCTGCGCTGAGGCTTGATGAAGCATTTCTATTGGTCTGCTGGATGTTAGCAACAACATTTTTATTGGTCAATGTATACATCAAGTATAACGGAGTATTAGGGCCAGGCTACAGATTTTTTTTAAATTTATTTTAATTTGAGAATAAAGTCGTAA
>NW_015151666.1:83983-90310 GCF_000732505.1 Cyprinodon variegatus
GGTGAAGAAAATGAAATCTGTGAAAAACTATTTGAAACGACTAATTGATTAATTTGAAAAACAGAAATTTAAAAAGTATACAAAACTGCAAAAAAAAAAAATAAATAAATAACTAGCCAAAATTGAACATTTGAAAAAAAAAATAAATATGAAAAACATATTTGAAGACAAATTTAATATTTAAAAAAATTTACAAAAGCTGTTTGTTTGCTTGCAACAATAATGAAACAAATTTTACTTTAAATTGAGTTATTTTAATATAACTTTAATAAATTTCCACCCAATAAGCTGCAGGTGGATCAGCGCAGTGTTTCGTTGGCTCAGTCTGTCAGTTTTCATGTTCAGGGGAGATTCGTATGTCGCCTCCTAATTAGGAGAAAAGTACTAAAATAAAAATGGGTACGGACTTAATTAGCAAAGTGATAAACAGAAAAAGGAAATGGATGCAACACAGAAAACTGTTTCGATAGATTTGTTTGATTTCAGGACCAATTTCTGTTACGTACTTCTGTTTCTGGCATCGATTGTTAAAATGGTAGCGTCTCGTTCCTGCAGTACGAACTCCTGACCCCTCTATGCCACCATCAGAGGCTGATAGTGTTTGGAAAACGCCATGGGAGCTGATTCCTTCCTCTTTCTCTCCGCTTTCCCCATGTTGGTCTGAAAAGCTGCTTTCTCTGTGTGTTTGTGTGCGAGTTCGGAGTCAGTCTGACTGATTCTCTTTTCTGCTTATTAAAAACTGAGTTTCAGACAGTTTTAGAGGGTGTGTTTTAAAACTTCTCAGAAGAGGTCAGACGGCTGCTTGTTGAAAGCTCACTGTTATTCCAGCAACACACAAAGACGGTTGCCCGGGCGACCGAGGTGTGTCTGCAGCCGTTTCAGCGACTGTAGGTGGCTGCATACTGGAGCTGGGCTTCCTTGGATTTAAGCCAAGGATGATTTAAGGTTGACGGATAGTTAGAGAGATGATAAATGACCTAATTGGTTCGTCTGGTGATGTTTTGTTTTCTGCTATCTATGGGTTGAATATTGTTCCATTATTGTTTAAACCGATTGATATGTTTTGTAAGAAATTTAAATATAAAGAAAATACAATAATTTTTAAAAAGCATTAAAAGTAACTTAAATGTTTTCTTAGATTTTATTTTGTTAAAAGTATTTATTTTTTCATATGTCATATTTTATATATTTTTAAAAGTTCTTTTTCAGATAAAATTTTACAGCTTTCATTGTTTCTAAATTGGCTTGACAAACAATTATTTTCACTTCAAGCCCAGTTAAAAGATGTTTTGCCTACATCCAGCAGACCAATAGAAATGTGTCTTCCCTCCAGAGGAAAGTAAATATGATCTATATAAAATCTGATCAGATTGCAATTTACAAAACTCAATTTGAAAAATAATTTTTTTTAAAACAGCAAAGTTACTTTTAAAGACTTTTTTTCCTTAATTTTATTCAAGTATCATTTACAGAAAATGTCCTTTGGTCGCATTAATAATGGAATAAAATTGACCCCATACATGGACAGATCATTTATATATAATCTAAACAGATTGCAATTTATAAAACTCAATTTTAAAAAGAGAAAAAACAAAACAAACAAAAAAAAAAACCTGCGGTTTCTTTTGAAGACTTTTTTCTCCTTAGTTTTATTCAAATTTCATTTTTAAAAATCTCCTTTGGTCGCATCAATAATGAAACAAAATTTACCCCATACTCAGGACGGATCATTTATATATAATCTGAACAGAATGCAATTTATAAAACTCAATTTTAAAAAGGGAAATGAAAAAAAAAAACCTGCAGTTGCTTTTGAAGACTTTTTTTTTCTGCGTTTTATTCAAATTTCACTTACAAAAAAAATGTCCTTTGGTTGCATCAATACAGGAACAAAATTCACCCCATACATAGGACGGATCATTTTTTTTAGTTTCTGTCGTTTCACCCGATCAAACAAAGAGAGTTTAAGTTGTGAACTTGTTGTAGAATCACTGAAATGAACTAAATGAGACAGGCAGGAATGTTCTCACAAGGACCTTGATGTTTGTTAATAAATGTTTTTGCTCTTTGGTTTTAATTCAAATATCAAATTTTCTGCTTTAAAGCTTTTATTTAAGGCGTTTTGGGTTCATTATTAAAACCAAATTCAGGATCACGATCAGTCTTTGAGGTTTCAGGTTTAATTTCAGCGTTTGGATCATAATCCGAATCTGTTCATTAAAGGTAAATAAAAAGCGATTTAATGGGTTAATAAACTTAGCCTCCCCTCCATGTGAAGGGGGGGGGTTAACCAGCTTCCGTGTGTGTCTGCACCGTGGTAACCGTCCCGCTCTGCCTATTCTGCCCCTGCTGCTGTCTGCTCATGTTTTCTCTTCCTTCTTGTTTCGGTTTCGGTCTCTGACTCGTCCGTCTCGTTGCTCCTAAAGGTGCTCTGGCCCCGGGCCCCGGGAAAGGGAGGGGGGCCAAACGCAAGCAGCAGCAGCAGCAGGAGGGGACGGCTGCCGGAGCTTCGAAGAGAACCAGGAGGTACGGCCGGCGGCCGGGATGAAGATTCTGACCTGATTAAAGAACCGTTGTTTCAGGGAACTAAACTTCTGTTCCTTTATCGCAGCGACCCGTTGTTCTCAGCCCAGCGGCTGCCTCCCCACGGCTACCCTCTGGAACACCCGTTCAACAAAGACGGCTACCGCTACATCCTGGCAGAACCGGACCCCCACGCTCCGGACCCAGAGAAGCTGGAGCTGGACTGCTGGGCCGGCAAACCCATCCCTGGTGATCTGTACAGGGCCTGCCTGTATGAGAGGGTGCTGCTGGCGCTGCACGACAGAGGTGCTCTGAGGTCACGGTTGTTTGTTTAAAAGCTCGGCTCTGCTGCGAATACGAACCTGACGGGTCTCTGGATGTGTTGCAGCTCCTCAGCTGAAGATCTCAGACGACCGGCTGACGGTGACGGGGGAGAAGGGTTACTCCATGGTCAGAGCCTCGCACGGCGTGCGGAAAGGAGCGTGGTACTTTGAGGTCACGGTGGATGACATGCCTCCAGAGACGGCAGCCAGACTGGGCTGGTCTCAGCCTCTGGGTGACTGACCCCCCCCCACCCACCAAACACAACCAAAACACACCTGAATTGATTTTAACGCTTAGATCTCCTCTAGGTAACCTGCAGGCTCCTCTTGGTTATGATAAGTTCAGCTACTCCTGGCGGAGTAAGAAGGGGACTCGCTTCCACCAGTCCATAGGGAAGCATTACTCCTCTGGCTACGGTCAGGGCGACACGCTGGGCTTCTTCATCGAGCTGCCTGATGGAACGGAGACGGCCAAGGCTCTGCCCGACACCTACAAGGACAAGGTAAACGCCGAGACATGAGACCCGCCTCCGCCTGACACGCCTCCCCTCAGAGCTGAGCTCTGTTGACCTCTCAAAACCCACCGGGTCGCCGTGAAGCGTTTACAAATAATAACTCAGAATGCATGAAAATGATTCAATTAACACCAAGTTCATTTTATGGACACAGCGAGCACCAAAGCACAATTATAGCAGCATCTTGAAAAGTGGCATGACAAAGCAGCCACAAAAAGTATTAAAAAAAACAACTTTGAGTCACGTTTCAACTCATGCAGGTTGGGTCCGGATTAGCCAGCAGGTGGATCTGGATCCGGACCGCAGTCCGCTAATCCTTCACCTCTGGTCTAGTGGATGAAAAAGTAATGGACTCGAAATTTCCCACAATGCACCTTGAAAAGTAGTGATCATCCATGGTCACTAGACAAGTAGATATATCCCAGAATACTTCGCCAGGAGAGCTCTACTGGCAAAGTATTCTGGGATTTTTCACAGCGGTCCGCTGTCGACTACGGCTGTAGCTACCAGGGCGAGCGAAAAGCAGTGATCATCTGTCCGAATGATCAGTTAACTGAGTTTACTATATAGTCTCCGCTCTATGTGGTGATTTAGTGGTTAATACGGATGTTTGGATGCAGCCTTAGAAATGATGGGGCGTCTGGCCCCCAACGTGGCCCCCAGGGGCCGCTGTGATACCGGCTTTCTTCACCGGCTGTTGTTTCCTGTAATCTGTTCCTAGGCGCTTATTAAGTTCAAGAGCTACCTGTACTTTGAGGAGAAGGACTATGTGGACAAAGCAGAGAAGAGCCTGAAGCCGATGAGCCCCAGCAGGGTGAGGACTCCTCCCTCTCCCCCTCCTTCTCCCCCTCCTTCTCCCCCTCCTTCTCCCCCTCCTCCTTTAGGTGACAAACCATGGAGAAGTCGCCGCTCTTGAACCCGGACTCTTTTCTTTTCAGATGCTGTTTTATAAAAACGGCGTTAACCAAGGTGTTGCCTTTGAGAACCTCTTTGAAGGCCTCTACTTTCCTGCCATCTCCCTGTACAAGAGCTGCACGGTCAGTAAAACCTCCTGACTCACCTTTCAGCCTCTAAACCTTCAGATTAGTACATTTCAGTCTCTGTTCTTCACAGGTTTCT
The DNA here is from genome assembly GCF_000732505.1 of Cyprinodon variegatus. Taxonomy (NCBI): domain Eukaryota; kingdom Metazoa; phylum Chordata; class Actinopteri; order Cyprinodontiformes; family Cyprinodontidae; genus Cyprinodon; species Cyprinodon variegatus. The sequence continues at coordinate 88,464 of NW_015151666.1, forward strand.
GTCAACTTTGGGCCTCATTTCAAATACCCACCCAAAGACGTCACCTACCAACCGGTGAGGGTTTATTGCACCGTCTGAGCAGACTTACTCACTGCAAAAAATTGAAATCTAAATAAGTCATTTTTTCTTGCAAATAAGTGCAATTTTTCTTGAATTGAGGAGGTAAATGTGACAATTTGCCAATGGAACAAGAAAATTTACATTTAAAATGAGAATAAAACAATTGCCTTGTTTTATTTCAAGTGCATATTATCTAATTATCTTATTTTAAGAGTAAAAATGCTCATTCCATTGGCAAATTATCTTAGTTTCCTTCTCAAATTAATGGTAAATACACTTAATTCAAGACATTTTTGCTCATTTCTAGCTCGTTTTTGCAGTACTGACTGCTTTACTGACTGTTTCGTTTCATTCCTGCAGATGAGTGACATGGGATGGGGAGCGGTGATCGAGCACACGCTGGCGGACACGCTGTACCACGTGGAGACAGAGGTGGACGGCCGCCGCAGCCCCCCATGGGAGGGTTAGACGTGGAATCCAACACTTTGACCTTCGGATTACAGCAGTTAAAGCTAAGGTTAAGACTTGGCAGCAAAATTAAATAAGCGGATCTTCTGTGCATCCCAGGAATAATAACTCGTTATCCCATCCTTTAAAAACTCCTGGAAGGAGAGTTTAGTGTTTTCTGTGTTGTTTTTATTATTTACTTTTTTTTATATTTTGGATTAAAAAAAATAAATGTGTGTTAAATGGAAGAAGAAGAATGGCTGAGTTCTCATCATTCTCATAAAGAGTGTTTTCATTTTTTATTTTTAAAGGAAAAGTCCGGTCAGCCACAAATTATCAATGGATCATTATTTATAACTAAAACTAATACCTTCGTGGTGATTTAATGAATTTAGCATTGATCAGTAAAAAAATATATATATATTTTCGTTGTGATTAGAGTCTGGGAGCGGCCATTTTTGCCCAAATATCACTGGAAAGACGATCTAGAAAAAAGTAAAATATTTCTTAAATTAAGCGTATTTACCCTTAATTTGAGTAGGTAAATGAGATTGTTTGCCAATGGAATGAGTATTTTTACTTTTAAAATAAGATAATTAGATAATATTCACTTTAAATAAGACAATGCAACTGTGTTTTCTTATTTTAAGTGTAAATTGTCTTGTTCCATTGGCAAAATGTCACTTTTACGTCCTCAATCCAAGAATAAATGCACTTATTTTAAGAATAAATGACTTATCTAGATTTAAATTTTTTTCCAGTTAACCCCTCCCTCCTGCCATCTTCCAGCAGTGACATCACGGTGCGGTAAGCCTAGCGCCATAATCAATGGGAACTACTAGACACTAGGGCTGGGTAAAAAAAAGTGATTTAATCGATTTTGAATCAATTTGTTTACATTTTTGCAAAATCGATGGAAATTAGATCGATTAGTTTTATAGTGACGCGCGTGACATTCACATTCAAATGAGCAGGAAAGATGCACTTAAGATTGTTTCAAGCCAAGGCAGCTGCAAATATAGCCAATAGGTTGACTGAAGACATTAACAAATGGGGGCTGACTAGCAAACACCCTGTAGTTTTTACAGACAACGCTGCAAATACGTTTGCACATTTGAGACAGTTTTGTTCACATCTCATGTTTAAACTGTCTGATTTACAAGTTTGCACTTTGTGTTTAATGTGACAGGAAAAAAAAACAAAATACACGAGTATTTTGAAACACAGTTGAACCACTTTTATTATTGCAAACACAGATCGAATCGAAATTAATTGATTTAGAACTTTATGAATCAAAATCGTATCGATTCAGGAATTTGGTGAAAATACCCATCCCTACT
>NW_015151666.1:92875-96588 GCF_000732505.1 Cyprinodon variegatus
ACCGGACTTTTCCTTTAAGAAAAGCTAGAAGTAGCTTAGCTGAAGGTTTCAGTCTCATTAAGTGCAGTTCTAACTGCTTCCCTGTGATGGCGCTAGATGCAGCAAAGTCTGAGGCTGTAAACTAGAAATCACAGGACTTGTAATCACTACAGCCTCCCTTCCTGCAATAACCACAGAGTGAGTTATTTATAGGAGCACAAGTTGTGTGAGATAAGCATCCCATTTAAAAGAATGCTAAACTTTTCATCTTTGCTGGAATTAAACACGGCGTGTTTAAATAAAATCATTTCCTGCCGAAGAATCGGATAACAACGACTATAGAGTCTAATTAATCAGATTAACATTTTTAATTCCTTTATAGGCAAATTATAGACGGTTTCCAATTATTGTGTCAAACTTTGTTCTGTAAATATGAGAACATGTTTCCTAAAGTAGGTGTATTTTCCAATAGAAAATTACTTACATTTAAAATAAAATAAATAAACATTTTATTTTAAGGGCAAACAAACTAATTTAATTGGGAGATTATCTACCTGATCAGATTAAAGGCAAATCCACTTATTTTAAAGACTTAGACTTAAAATGATTTTGTCTTTTTGTAGTGTAAACAAAAAATAAATTCCATTAAGTACAGCTCTAGACTATTTAGTGTTTTAAAGTGCAGGTAAGCAGCAGTGATAAAAACATTGTGATGAAAAAAAGTGATGTAAACATATGACTGTATAGTTACAGTTCCAACTTTTCAGATTTTTATTTTTTTTTTTATAAACCATTTTATATAACATTCAGCAGTCTAATGGCAATAGGGGAAAAAACTGTTGTGGAATCTGTTGGACCTGCATCGGATGCCTCCAGGTGTGTTTCCAGAGGGCAGCAGGGAGAACAGTTCATGTTGGGGGTGTGAAAAGAAATTAAGTATATAATTAAAGAACGTTCACTTAAATTTAGATCAGTTTTTGTGTGAATTTGGCAAATGAGATTATCTTCCACCACGGATGGATAACCTTACATGCTCTTTGAACTTTTAATTGCTGATTTATACATTTTTTTTTTTCTTGTAGAAGCCATTTTTTTTGTATTGAATGGTGCAGTTTAACCCCCTCTCAGAAACGTAATGTTTCCAATAAAAGTTTAAAATGATCTAAACTTGAATAAAAGGTCACTAATCTGCAAATTCCAGTTAGACTTTTAAACTTTCCAGCACCAGAAGCCAATCTGCTCTGATGAAATATATGGGGAGATTTTTGTTCCATTTTTGTTGCAACAAACAAAGGGTTATGTTTTATTAAGTGGAAATTATATATATTATAAAAATGTGATCCAGGATTGAAACTGAAAATCTTCCTTATCAAAAAGAAAAAGATTTGAGAATAGTTGCTGTTTTCTCAGATTTTATTTTTTCAAACTTTATTCTAAACTACACATTTTATATTTAACATTTCAAACACATTTCTTTCTTTTACTTTATATTTTTTATGTGATATTTTTTCCAATTTTTTTCCTTTATTTTATTCATTTTATTTTTTTAACGATTTTATATTTTCAAATTTCAATTTGCATTCTTTTCAAACTGTTTCTCAGACCACATTCTGTACTTCAAGCCCAATAGCCCAATCAAGGCTCATTCTCGATGTAAACCTAATTAAAAATTTTGTTGCTAAGGTCCAGCAGACCAATAGAAATGCAGCTTCACTCCTCAGTCCAGAGCAAAGCCCCGCCCTCCAAAAATAAAAAGAATGTGATCTGTAAAACCTAATTTTAGAAGGCAATTTGCAAAACTTAATCCGAAAACGAGAAGTAAAAAAATATCTTAAAACAAAAGTAACTTAAAAATTAAATATGGAAATAAAAAAATTAAATCTGAGAAAATCTTTCATCAAATCCACTCATCCAGTTAAGCAAATTTGGATTAACTGGATTTTGAACTTCAAACCAATATCTATTAAAGAAAGGGGGGAAAAAATTAAACAAATATTAAATTTTAATTTCATTTTGTTTCTTTTTAGATGAGATGATTACTGATCAAGCCTACAGTTACAATAAGAGACTTTATATGCATTTCAGAGGCTCATAAAAGCAGTAAGTCAGCCTTTTATCACCTTAAGAACATTTCCAGGATTAAACAACAAATGTTCAGAAAGGATCTAGAAAAACTCATTCATGCATTTATCTTCAATAGAATTGATCACTGCAACAGTGTCTTCGTAGGTTTGTCTTAAAAAGTCCATCAGAAAGCTGCAGCTGATCCAAAGCTCTGCTGCCCGTGTTCTCACTAGAACCAGGAAAGTAGAGCACATCCGCCTGTTTCTGAAGTCCTTCCCCTGGCTCCCTGTAGCTCAGAGAATAAACTTTAAAATCCTTCTGTTAGTTAATAAATCACTAAACAGATCAGCAACTCAATACATAACAGATGTGTTGTCAGTGGATCAACCTCCCAGATCACTCAGGGCTTCTAGTTCCAGTCTACTCTGTACACCCAGAACTAGAACCAAACATAGAGAAGCAGCATTTAGTTCCTATGATCCACTGATCTGGAACAAACTCCCAGAAATCTGAAAAAGAGCTCAAAGCCTGATTTTTTATTTTTATTTTATTTAAGTCAAAAGACATTTAGAGCTGGTTTTAGCTGCTGAAGTTAAACTGTTAACTGAGGTTTTATTAGTTTAAGGTTGTGATCTACCTGTTTTGTTTTACTACCTGTTTTTACTTACCTTCTTTTTTATTGTTTAATTGATGTAAAGCATGTTGAAATTTCTCTGTACTTATAAATAAACTCGCATTGCCTTTTAAAATGCATGTTATAAACAAAAATGAAACGACTGGATTAAAAAACACAGTTTATTTAAAGACACAACTGATTATGGCATTTCATAAGTGCTACTGTGCTGCAGCTGTAGCTACAGACACAAACTGCTTTGGAGCTTCAGGAGTTGGAGAGGAACGGATCCCCTCAGTTGGACGGCTGGCTCTGTTTGACATCCTCTAATGAGTCTGAGGGATGCTGCTGGAGGAGACGATGGAATCAGACACTTTCTGTCATGATATCAATTCATAATTTCCCTGATTGGATCGTGCTCTTACGCGTCTGCGGAAAATTCGATGCAGCAAACCGCGTTTGGGGCTTTCAGGGGCCATGGACCAGTCCAGGTCTGCAGGTCGAGATCCCTTTGGACCGAAAACATTCAGTTCCTCGAAACATCCCGTCTCTATGAGCTGCGATTAAAGAGAGGAGCACAGGTTCAGATTGGAGAAGCTGAAAGCAAGATAAAAGGCACTGATTATAATCACCTCGTTTTGCCAACTCCGTGGCACGCTTCCTGTGTTGAATTTGGCGTAGAACTCACTGTCCGTCTGGTTTAGAACGACTCCCCTCAGCGTGGAGAACTCCTCGATATCCTGCACATCATCACAGTACACCAGCCTGGGCTAAAGGGGAGGAAACCAGCAGTTAGCTCAGTTTTTAATTAGACTGATTTGATCTTTTTAATCCACGTTTTTATGATGAAGCCAGAAAGATTCTATTGTAATAAGTCACAATGCATCAGAGCTGCCATTCAAGGCTGACCGCCATTATTATTCCCAGTGTCAGGAGCTACCTGTTCTTATACGGAGTGAGTTTTTCACTCTTGCAAACAAAGGACGTGTTTTGTAAATTAAAAAAACAAAACAACAACAAAGAAATAAAACTTTAAAAAGTGTTTTATTCAAAAGCA